>NW_004444019.1:2790378-2813471 GCF_000243295.1 Trichechus manatus latirostris
AGCATTTCCTCATGTGTCTGTTGGCCATTTGAATGTCTTCTTTGGTGAAGTGTCTGTTCATTTCCTTTGCCCATTTTTTTATAGGATTGTTTGTCTTTTTGTTGTAGAGGTGTTGCATTTTCTTGTATGTGGTGTTATTCTTCATATAGTCTGGCTTCTCAGATTTTTTGTTCAGCATACAGAGTGAATAAGTATGGTGAATGTATACAAACCTGACACACACTTTTCCTGATTTTAAAACACTCAGTATCTCCTTGTTCTTTTTGAATAACTGTCTCTTGGTCAACGTACAGGTTCCACATGAGCACAATTAAGTGTTCTGGAATTCCCAGTTTTCACAGTGCTATCTGTAATTTGTTATGATCCACATAGTCAAATGCCTTTGCGTAGTCAATAAAACAGGGATAAACATCTTTCTGGTATTCTTTGCTTTCAGCCAGGTTCCAACTGGCATCAGCAATAATACCCCTCATTCTAAGCCCTCTTCTGAATCCGGCTTAAATTTCTGGCAGTTCCCAGAAGATATACTGTTGCAACTGTTTTTTAGTCATCTTTAGCAAAATTTTACTTGCATGTGGTATTAACAATTCTGTTCAATAAATTCTGCATTCTGTTTTATCAACTTTCTTTGGAATGGACCCAAATAAGGATCTAGTCCAGTCAGTTGGCCAGGTAGCTGTCTTCCAACTTTCTTGGCATAGACGAGTGAGTGCTTTCAGCCTTGTATACATTTATTTAAACATTTCAGTTGGTATTGTGTCAATTCTTGGAGCCTTGTGTTTTGCTAATGTCTTCAGTGAAGTTTGAACTTCATCTTTCAGTACCATTGGTTCTTGATCTTATGCTACCTCCTGAAGTGGCTGACTGTTGACAAATTCTTTTTGTTACAGTGACCTTGTGTATTTCTTCCATCTTTTTTTGATGCTTCCTGTGTCGTTCAATATTTTGCCCATAGAACCCTTCAATATTGCAACTTGAAGCTTGAATTTTCTGTTCAGTTCTTTCAGCTTGAAAAGTGCTGAGCATGTTCTTCCCTTTTGGTTTTCTAGGTCAAGATTTTTGCACATGTCATTATAATACTTTACTTTGTCTTCTCGAGTCGTCCTTTGAAATCTTCTGTGCAGTTGTTTCACTTCATCATTTCTTCCATTTGCTTTAGCTAGTCGATGTTCAAGAGCAAGTTTCAGATTCTCTTCTGACATCCGTTTTGGTCGTTTATTTCTTTGCTGTCTTTTTAATGGCCTTTTGCTTTCTTCATGTATGATGTCCTTGATGTCATCCTACAACTCATTTGATCTTCATACATTAGCGTTCAATGTGTCAAATCTATTCATGAAATGATCTCTATGGTAGTATAGACTCAAGGTATTACTTTGGTTCTGGTGGACTTGTTTTAATTTTCCTCAGCTTCAACCTGAACTTGCATATGGGCAGTTGATGGCCTGTTCTGTAGTTGGCCCCTGGCTGTGCTCTGGCTGATGATATTAAGATTCTCCATCGTCTCTTCCCACAGATATAATCGATGTGATTCTTGTGTATCTCATCTGGTGAGGTCCACGTGAACTGCTGCCATTTATGTTGTTGAAAAATGGTATTTTCAATAAGTTGTTGGTCTTGCAAAATTCTATCATGCAATCTCCTGCGTCGTTTCTATTACCAAGGCCATATTTTCCAACTATTGATCCTTCTTTGTTTGCAACTTTCATATTTGTGTCATCAGTAATTATCAATGCATCTTGATTGCATGTTTGATCAATTCAGACTGCAGAAGTTGTAAAAATCTTCAATTTCCTCTTTTTTGGCATTAGTGGTTGGTGTATAAATTTGAATAATAGTCGTATTAACTGGTATTCCTTGTAGGTTGTGGATATTATTCTATCACTGACAGCATTGTACTTCAGGATATATCTTGAAATGTTCTTTTTGACCATGAATGCAATGCCATTCCTCTTCAATTTTTTATTCCCAGCATAGTAGACCATATGATTGTTTGATTCGAAATGGCCAATACCAGCCCATTTCAGCTCACTAATGCCTAGGATATCAATCTTCATGCATTCCTATTCATTTTTGACTTCCAATTTTCCTTGATTCATACTTTATACATTCTTCATTCCAATTAGTAATAGATTTCAGCTGTTTCTTCTCATTTTGAGTTGTGTCACATCAGCAACTGAAGGTTCCAAAAATTTACTTCATGTCATTTAAATCAACTCTACTTTGAGGAGGCAGCTCCTCCCCGGTTGTATTTGAGTGCCAAACTGAGGGGCTCATCTTCTGGCACTATATCAGATAATGTTCTTCTGATATTCATAAGGTTTTCACTGGCCAATTGTTTTTAGAAATAGATTGCCAGGTCCTTCTTCCTAGTCTGTCTTAGTCTGGAAACTTGGTTGAAATCTGTCTACCAAGGTTGACTCCACTGGTGTTTGAAATACAGGTGACATAGCTTCCTGCATCACAGTAACATGTAAGCCACCACAGTATGACAAACTGACAGATGACTGATGGCTCCAAGATAAGAAGGGCATTTATTATATTACTTTGGAGATGTCAACAGTGAAGCCTAGATAGATTCCATGTCTGGTGCAAGATCATAGGGAATGCTGGTGAAAGAAAACTAAACTCCATATTTTCTGATTTCTCTTTCTCTTATTTCCTGTTGGCTTAATTTTTATTTAGCAGTCATGACTTCTGTTGGAGGAATGGCAAAAAGACCCTTGGCTAGAAGCCTGAGGATGTGACATATAGTTCTTACACTGTCACTGATTAGTTGATTGTCCCTATGATGGCTAATTTTATATGGCAGCTTCACTGTATTATGGTTTCTAGTTGTTTGGCCAAACACTAGTCTAGTTGCTGTCATAGAAGTTGCATGTGACCACCTACCATCAAGAAAGAAGAGCCAGTAGTGGAGAACGTCCCTTGAACACAGGGTCCCTGTGCTGAGAAGGTCCTCGACCCAGGGGGAGACTGATGCTAAGACATAGGGAGATGTCCAAGAAACACAGGGCCCACAGATGCTGAAAAGAGACAAGGAGATTCCTCCTAAACTGTGAACTGACACAGAAAGAAGGCCTTCCCCTGGAGCTGGCACCCTAATTTCAGACCTCTAGCCTCCTAAACTGTAAGAAAATAAATTTCTGTTTGTTAAAACACACACTTTTGGAATTTCTGTTATAGCAGTACTAGATAAGACAGTAGCACTCACAAACCTTCCCAAAACTATTCTCCTTGGCCTTCTCTGTCTTGACAGTCAGGTTGTCCCACTAAACATGGACCAAACTTTTCAATCTTTCTAAAACATGTCTTGTCTTCCAAATCAAACATGTGTCTTGTTAATAAAATCTGAAGCTTCTTTCTCCTTTCCCTTAATTGGGCTCCATAGTGTTCTTTATAAATGCGTGTCACCTCATCAGGGTTTTGCTGTCTTTGAGGCAGGAGCTATTTCTTAGATGTTATTTGTATTATTATAGTAGAATGTAGCTCAAGCTATGTTTGCTGAACTGAGCCATTTTCATCTCTGAATTTTCTGTAATAGTAACACAAATTACTTTGAGCTTCCAGAAAATTCCTAATCCATGTTAGGAAACCATATAAAATTAAATTCTACTTTTGAGAACCTGCCTTCAGATTAAGTGGATTATAATTATTTGTGTACGTTTCCTGCTCTTTTATCTCCAATTAACATTTGTCACACAATGAACTTTCATTAGACAACTGAGCAAGCTTCACTGAAAGCATCATTAATTTTGATTTCATTTCTTTACTAAAAATCCTGTGGGTAATTAAGAGCTTTGTGTACTTTTGAAAATAGCTCTAATATCATGGATTGTTCCAATATCCATGTTACACAGCATATTTCAAAGTGTTTGAAAGATTGCATCCATTAATACGTGTAGAACTATAATTTTTTTCTTATTTTAATTATGTATTCAGTTTATTAAAATTATCACTTTAAGTTTTTTGATGTTTTTATTCACTTGTTTGTTACATATTCATTGAGCTCTTTTAATGTGTCAAGCACTGTTTTGAATTCTTGAAACACGGTTGTGAATTATCATACACTAATCTTTGTCCTCATGTAGAATTGGACATTTTTTCTTCTTCACAGTAATTATTTGTTTAATCTTATTTCAAATGTTAATGTATGTTACAAAATATTTATTAATGGGAAAAGCACATAAAATTACACTAAACGTAAAGTAAAATCATGTTAGTTACTTTTTTGTTACATCTGAATAGAAAATAAATGTTTTCAGAAATAATGCAATCTTATGTACCTTAAATGTATTATATTTTTAAACCCTAACCTATGTTTTATAAGGCCAGGAGTATTAAGCAAGAAGTTTATTCATAATTATTTCCTTATCATATTAACAAATTTTGGTATTGGTTACTCTATTGGAGCCCTGGTGGCACAGTGGGTAAGTGCTTGGCATGGGTCAGCACTGCTTGCACATAATAACCCAGGAAGTCTCCTTATGGAAGTAGCATGTTCAAAAAAGTTCAAAGATATAAGGCTACTATATCCTAGGCAACTTATACATTGTATCATTCTATTATGGGCACACAATATTATATTCTTAACAATGGCCATCAAAGATAATCATCAATTTTATTATTTTCTCATGGTGAACATTAAATTACACAGGCTATGAAATGGAAAAGAAAAAAAAAAGAAAAGAAGAAGAATTCATTATCTAAATAATTTCTAGAGAATTTCTATAGCATTCTGTAGGTTATTACTTTTCTCCAAATGGACTTGCAGGAAACTCTTCCATTTCAGTGTTCTTTTTGGTTTTTTCTCCTTACCTCCAGTAAGTATTATAATATCTAAAGACTTAGGAATACACTTATTTAATAAGTATTATCTATTTATCATTTCAACCACAATTTCCTAATTAGATAACATACTAAAGATTAATTTTTATCAGACCTCAGTTGTAATTTCTCAGTTATGATTTTTATCATAATTTAAAATAAAGTTCATGTCATATTTAATGTAACAGATTTCTCTTGTCCATTCATCACTTTGATTCACCAAGGGATCTGCCCTGTGGCTTCTGAGTTTAACAGAAGAACTCTCTTGCTTGATGAGTATGTACATTTGTTCAGAATATATTAATGCGTGCTCATTTTTTTACTTACTCTTACTTTGATAAAGGATGAGTTTCTCAATCCTGTATCATTATTCTTTTCAACAAATATGTTTTAAACATCTCTTCTACATCATCATAAGAAATACAAAGTCACTGCCCTTGTAGAGCTTTGTTCTCCTGGGAGAGATGCACAGTTAACAACAAAAATAATAAATGAAATAATTACAAATGAAGATAAAGTCTGAGAAGAAAATTAAACAGGTGATGTAATAGAAAAAATAACTGGAGGATACTTCATTGTAAAGGGGTCTCTCTGAAGAGGTAAAATCTCAGTTGAGACCTGACCTGAGGAGAAAAAAGCAAATGGCCATGTATTGCTTTGAGAAAGAACATTTCAGAATAAGAAGCTCCACGTAGGAAATTACGTGACAAGTTTGAGTAAGAGATAATGGCATGTTTGGAGCCAGTGTGGATGGAATTGAGTGAAAAAAAAGTATAAACGTTGGATACAAAATTGAGAGACAAGCCCAAGACAGAGCAGATTATGCAAGGCGTTGAGGGTCAGGTCAAGTTGTTTTGATCTTATTCTTTATACGACCATTCTATAAGAAGCATGGAGAATTTATTGGACAAAGGTAGCAATAGAAGTAAAATAAACTGCAGAAATCTAGAAGAAAATTGGTAATGGTATCAAATAATTTGATAAGTGGAAAAATATAGACATATTTAAGATGGATTTTTAATTTAAAATTGAAAGGGCTAAGTGTTAGATTTGGAGAGTGAGTAAAAGCAAGCAATTGAACATGTTTTCCTTAAACCACTGGATAGATAATGGTTCCTTTAGTAAAGATTAGTAAGACTGTCACCCTAAAACCCAGCAATTCCACTCCAAAAATATTAAAAACATGTATTCACATATAGATTTGCACATGAATATTCATAGCAGCACTATTAATAATACCCAAAAAGATGAGACGACCCAAATGTACATTGACTGATGAATGGGTAAACAAAATATTAGATATCCATAAAATGGGGAATTACTACGCAATAAAAAGTACTAATTAATACTAAAATATGGATAAAACTCAAAAAAATTATGCAATATGAAATAAGCCACACACTAAAAGCAACATAGTATGATTAGATTTTTATAAAATGTTTAGAATAGGCAAGTCTATAGAGACAGAGGATTAATGGTTGTCAACGACTGAGGAGAGGCAGAAATAGAAGCGACTGCCAATGCGTACGGGTTTCTTTTTGGGGTAATGAAAGTGTTCTAAATTAGATACACAACTCTGTGAATATACTGAAAACTAACAGATTATATGATTAAAGGGATTATTTTATGACGTGAATTATATCTCAATAAAGCTATTACTTAAGAAAAGTTAGTATGACTATGATGGAACAGATTGTGTATGTACAAAGTGAATATCAAAAGTTCTGTTTTACTTATAAGTGTAATATGATTTATAGACATCCAAGTGGAGATATTAAGCTTAAGCTAGATACATGAGCTTGGAAATAAAGGGCAAGTTATCAGAAACAAAGTGTAAAATTAGGTAATTACATTGACAGTCTTCACTCTATACATGGAATTTTAAAGACAAGGTCTTGAATGAGACCACATAAAATAGTGTAATAAGGTAATCTGATGAAAATTTCTCGTCACAAGCTAATAGGCATAAGGGTTAAGAGTGAGAATACTAATTCCTTGTTATTTGTAAAATTTTTACTAATAGGTTAATTTTAAAGTGGTACAAAACTAGAATTAAGGGACTGGAGTGAGTGAGATCAGAGAAGGAGGAAAAGTCGGAAAAAGGATGTCTTATTAGTGTTACTGTTATGGGCAATGGAGCCTTGATTACACAGTGACCTTTTAAGAAGTGAACAATATATCACCCAGAGCTGTGTTCCTGAAAAACTGGCACTTGCAACATTTATAAACCGGCTTCTAACTCCCGTTGTTTGAAGGGTGCCTCCAGGGACGTTAGCCTCTTACACTGGGAGCCTGTGTACGCATGTGGGCTAAGCTGGCTCCCATGGCATAGGAGAAGGCCCTGGACAGCAAGCACTTGAGGAAGGACACTGTCATTCAGAGGTGATCCGAGATCACTTAGACTCACTCACTTCAACCGCAGCTGAAATCAGAGGTGAACCAAGGGGATTTGAAATGGGGTATCAGAGGCATTTTCTATCTCAGGAAGGACCAGGAAACACATCTGTAGGCCTGCCACTCTCCATGTGCTCTTTGGCCTTGTCTATTTAGTTGACCCCAATCCTACAAAGCCAGATGTGTAAACCTTAGTTGATGTCTGCTTTGCACACTCAACTCTTCCTTTGTTTGGTAACAAAATCTCCATTTTAGGTGGGGAATTTGGTAATATTAGAATTCCTCATTTTGAGATATACGTCACAGACATGTTCTTCAACTATCTTTAAGAGAAAGCCCTGCACTTTGAAGTTATTGGGCCTTCATGAAAAAAAATCTAATACTTTGATACAATCTTGTCTTTTGGGTGCTTATTACTTGGTTAGAACCTGGTAAGAAGGAAGACTGAAACCACAACAGTGTCTCACACATCTTTATACTATAATTATTATTTTTGGTATTCACTGGTTTGGAGCATCATTCTGATTAACATCTGCTTGCATAAGAATATGTTTCTTAATGTTAGGATAAATATATGTGTTAATGCTTTATCTGTGTAATTTATTTAGGCCCAATAACTCTGTAAAATATCATATGGATACATTTATGACATATAAAAATATTGCTGCCCTGGAAAATGAAATATAAGTGGATAATGACCTAAAAATATCTGTTAATTGACGTGCTTTTAATAGTCGTACATCATCTCAAATCATTATTTTTAGCATCTTATTTTGTAGGATATAAAAAATTAACTGCTTCAAGATTGTTATATATTATAAAAAGAATCATCAATGATAAGGTCACCTGGCTTAATTTGCTATTGGTTTCATTTGAGAAAGATTTATTATGGGTTAACGACTAATATAAAAGGTCTAACTTTTGCATTTTAGGTCACTTGTAGATTTACTGCATAAAACTATTACACTCTGTAATATTAAATCAAGTTATATTGCTCCTGAATTTAGAAGTGATAAGTTATGGCATAGCATATACCTATGCTTTTATTTTAGAATTTGTCTGGTTTTCAGGGTCTTGTTTTTTAGCACAGAAGCAGTAAAAACTTTGGATATTTTGCCACAGTATCAACAAGTCAACATTATGAAAGTGAGAAATTTATTTTCTACTGGTTATTGATATTAAAAATATTTAATTGGCATTTTATGAAGAAAATAGAGAAAAATAAAATTGTGTAATGACTAAGCATTTATTAACATGCAAAATGTTAAAATTTAATATAAATAAGAAATCAAAATACTTGGAATTGTGAAAGTTTCTTTTACTTAAAAAATATTTGAATGTCTTCTATGTCCTAGGCACTTTTCTAGGCACTGAGAATACGATAGCAAGTAGAAGAGAAAAAACTCCTGTCCTACAGACCTCCAATTCTAGTAGGTAGAGATAAAAGAAATAAATTAAATTAATTAAATTAATTAATTAAATAACTGCATAGAGTAATATAAGGATTAAGCAAAAACAAAAACCAAACCCGTTGCCATGGAGTCGACTCCGACTCATAGTGACCCTACAAGACAGAGCAGAACTGCCCCCGAGGGTTTCCAAGGAGTGCCTGGTGGATTTGAACTACCAGCCTTTTGGTTAGCAGACAAACACTAACCACTGTTCCACCAGGGCTCTTAATATAACGATTAGAAAGCAATAATTCTATGGAGGAAAAAAAAAAAAGGGAGGTGGATAAAGTACTATAGTGTTATTTTTATTTAGAGTGGATAAGCCTCTAAGAGAAACTCACATTTGACTCCTGATGAAATGATGGAGACAATGATGCCCATGTCAGGGGGAAGAGATTCATACCCAGATGGAACAGCAAATGCAAAGGTTTGTATATGTTTGACATTTTCAAAAAATAGCAAAGAGGCCAACTGTCAGAGTGAGGGAAAATGTAGTAGGAAATTAGATCAGAGAAATAACCAGGGACTAGATTATATAGGATTTATCAGGCAAAAGTAAGGAATATATATTTCATTCAAATCTTTATGGGAAGCCATGGTGAAAGTTGAGCTTAGGAGTGAAGTTTTATGTTTAAAATTGTCACTTTGGGTGCTCTATGCAAACGTGTGAGTGAAAAACATATGGAAAGTTGTAATCAACATCAGGGTTGAAGTTTTTAATGTGAGTAAGATGGAAAAGGAGAGGGGCAAGAGAGAGGAGGTTGTAAATAAAGTAGTGATTATAATAATGAGTCATAGAATCTAAACTGAGAAAAGAGAGAGGTGAGGACTTGTGGAAGAATTGGCAAAACTAATGAATCTGAAATCTTAATATGTTAGAGGAATTGTTAGGCATACAAAAGGAAATGAGCAGGGAAGGTTAAAAAAAGGTAGAGATAATGCTTAAAATTGAGATTTTGGTGCAGTTCTTGGTTATGACTAAATCTAGGATGTTTATGGGTGTGGTTACCTAAGATGGAATGAGAGACAAAATCAATGGAGGTGAAGGTAACAAATAACTGAGAGCACACAGTGTTGGGTGAATCCATCTCTATAGGTATGGATTTTGAAATTACTAAGCACGCTGACTGTTGGAGAAGTGGGAACAAAGACAGTAAACCACGTAGTGCAGAAAAAGAGAATAATCACGAGGAAGGACAGTAGATAAATGAAATAAAGAGAGACGACACGTGGCAAACTATGATGATGTTACTTAAAATAAGCTAGATGATTTTTTTTTTTTTTGGAAAGAGGAAAAGATTGTGATCTCGAATTGGCAATAGTGAACAAAAATTCTTGACAGGCTGGTGTGTTTCCTACTCACCTTTTGAGCTTATGCCATTCCAACCTCTCCATCATTGCTCTGCTTCTGTCCTCCTGCAACTTCTTTCTTTTGCACAGTTTTGCCCTGTGCAAAAGACTCCATTGATCTGTTTATTTCCCCAAAGTTCCACTATCACACAGCTATTATGTATATAGACTTTCACTAGAGGTTTGAAGTAATAGTTTAAAACATGGGAGAAAAAATACTTTACATGTTGTTTTCCTAAAGTTTGTTGGTTACTTTTCACCAACAGATCTGTATCATTGGTCTTAGATTCTGGCTTTCCTAAGTCTTATCAAGCTTGTTTCCCTGCTGTGTCCTCGTCCCTGCCTCCAGGGTCTTTTTCTTCCTTTCTGTAATAGATCAAGTACCAAAATTACACTTAGTATCTATAAAGATGAACATATTTTTTTCTAGTAACACATATTTACATTTTTATGTAATTGGACCATCAGGGAAAGAGAATAAACCTAGAAAGGAACTTTGATATTTCTAGGAGACATTAGAACCTTCATAGTGTGTATAAAACTGAAAAAATAGTATCAGCACATCATAAATTAAGTAGGAGAAACACCTAAGAATTTTAACGGTAGTTGGAGAGGCAGTCTGGAAGTCTGATGTATTAGGAAATAACAAATAAGAATAGACATTGTAGAAAGACTAATCTGCTTTTAAAAGTTTAAAGATTCACTGATTTTTCAAAAGGCATTGTTTCCACATCTATGTCTAATGATGGCTCCATGCTCGGTGATGATTACATTTTATAGTTACTTCCTAACCATGATCCAATAACAACTCTTAGATAAATAACTAAGGTGAATAACCATGGAAAAGGTCTGATTCACCTGAATCAGTCAGGGGTGTGGGGTAATATTCCAAGGGAAATGTAAAAAATATAGCAAAGTTGATCCTCAGAAGCATACTCTTTCAAACCTCTTACCTATTTCCTATGGTATTTAACTATATAGTTCTAAATAACATGCTTATACTGGCGGTCCTCAGTTACAAATATACTACTTTCAGACAACTTTTACTTAAGAACAGACTGCCATAAAGCCTATTATATTAAAAATTTGAATTAAATGCAATGGTTTGTAATAACGAGCACGCACTGCTTTGTGACATTCATGAAAACATTGAGCAATTAGTGTTTTGTGTTTTATGTGCATAGAAAGGTAAAATATATACTCTATACTAAGACAAACATTTGACTCACTGATGCTAAATAAGAACTGTATTTACCGGTTCCAACTTACCTACAAATTCGACTTCAAGACTAACTTAGGGACAGATTTTGTTCATAATCCGGGGCTGCCTGTACTGCTATTCCTTGCGTTTTGCACATTATCTAATTAATCCTTCCAGTGGAAGATTAGAATTTATTTATCTTAACATCATCCCCAACCACTATCACATATACACTTTCTCTCACTCCTTCCTCCCAAAATAGTTGTATCAGTTTTTATTAAAAAAAATCATTATTAATATTATTACCATCATATCAATTTTTCTCATATTTTATATTTATTTTTGCTCATCTTCTGATGTTTTTATTATTTATTAAGGAACATTTAGTTCCCATTTTTAATTTCCATGTTTAATTTCTTCTGATCTTATAACTTTTTTTAGTGAATTCTGTGATTTTTATAGGTGAAGTATCTTCTTTTTCTCTAAAATAATCGCATTGTATTGTTTTCTTCCTGCATTGCCTTAGTCTTCTCCAAATTCTTTTTATTTCTTCCTGTGTGTATAGTTTCTTTTTCATATCTCTCTTCATTCAGAGATGTTTCTCTAATATCAGATAATCCTTGGTTATCCTTGGTTAACATATAAGAGAGAACCACTAAAATATGCTAAGTAAAAACTCTTAGTTCATGGCTGGGCTTAGCAGATTAATGATTCTGGTGTTTCAGGGTATAATAATTTTATTGGTAAAACTCAACATCTCATTAATGGTGGGTCTTTTCACTTTCGTTTGTTTGCCTTTTTTTCTAATATTGCAGAATAAGTTATCTGCAGTTCTAATTTCTCTTTATGTAGATTTCCAACCAAAATGCTTTGACCACAAAATTCAAATTTTCCTTGGAAAATAGGTCAGCCAAGTTTGGATTTAGATATAAAAGAATCTCAAGGAATCCTTAATCCTTAAGTGGTCTTCTCTTTAATCAATTATGAACACAGTATGTGCTCAGTGAATGTTTGTTTATGAAAGCACTGTTCCAAAAATAGCTTGAGGACCCAAATAGGAGAAATAAAAGCTTTTCAGAACCCAGTGAATCAATAAGAAAGAGTTAAAGTTTTTTTTTTATCAACGAAACTAAAGAGAAATAGTTTTACTAAACCCTGATTAGTAAAGGCTGACATTTAATTCAGTGATATACTTTAATATTAATATTTTATTAAATGTGCATCGACTCATGAATACTTATTAAGCATATATAACATGCTAGGTACTGGTATTTTTCACCATCTCTACCAGGCAATCCTAATTTAATTTGTCATAATCTGTCACACAGACCAGTTCCAAAGCCTCCTAATTTATCTCTGTGTTTCCACTGTTGAAACACCCAGTCCCTTCCCACACAGTAGTCAGTCATTTATAAAATATGTAAATGACACAAAGCATTTTTAACTTCACTCCCTCCTCCAGCTACTGACCATTTCTTGTTTTCTTATTAAGGAAAAAAAGAAAAAAATTCCTCGAACGTATTAACAACAAAAACAACCCATTGCCGTCAAGTCTATTCCAACTCATAGCGACACTATAGGACAGAATAGAACTGCCCCATAGTGTTTCCAAGGAGCGGCTGGTGGATTCCTGATGCCAACCTTCTGATTAGCAGACATAGCTCTTAACCATATTGGGTATACTCAATCTTGGCAATTTAATTTCCTCATATTCTCTCTTAATCCTACTTCAAATAGATCTTTTCACTCTCCACTACGGGAAAACTGCTTTCTTAACAATGTCACCGGTGACATTCACATTGCTAACTCTAATGTTTAATATTTAGAACTTATTTTACTTTACCTAGTAATAGCACTGGGAACTGTTGATCACTCCCTCTCCTTGAAACTCTTTATTTGGCTTTCAGAACGATCTGCTCTTGTTTGTTCTCCTGTATCACTCACTGGCTGCTCTACAATTTTCTTTGCTGATGCTTCCTCCTTACATGGACACCTAAATTTTGCAATGTCCTGGGGCTCAGGCGTTGTCCTCTATGCTGCTCCATTTACATTTGTTCCTTTTGTGATCACATTCAGTGTCATGGTTTTATATCCAAAGTTTCCCAAATGTATATTTCCATTTCTACTTATGCACCCTAGTGTATATACTACTTCATCATATGACTCCACTGGTTGTCTAACTATCATCTCAATTTTAAACCAAACCATTGTTTTCATGACTAATTAGATTTACCTCAGCACCTCTGAAGGTAATCCTTCTGCCCTATCTCCTTTCCGGTATAATTTTTACCCTTGGCAATGAATATGATCTGGATTACTCTATTCTACTTGTTTATTTCCTTACTGTCTATTTTTTCAAAGCAGTATATAAATTCTAAGAGGTGAGGTACTTTTTCCCCCATCCTTTGTTGTTGTTGTTAGGTGCCATCAACTCTGTTCCAACTCATAGTGACCCTACGTACAACAGAAAGAAACATTGCCTGGTCCTGTGCCATGCCTACAATCATTGTTATGCTTGAGCCCATCCTTGCAGCCACTGTGTCAATCCGTCTCATTGAAGGTCTTCCTCTTTTTTGCTGACCCTGTACTTTACCAAGCATGATGTGTTTCTCCAGGGACTGATCCCTCCTGAAAATATGTCCAAAGTATGTAAGATGTAGTCTCACCATCCTTGCCTCTAAGGCGCATTCAGTTTGTACTTCTTCCAAGACAGACTTGTTCGTTCTTTTGGCAGTCCATGGTATATTAAATATTCTTCACCAACACCACAATTCAAAGACGTCAATTCTTCTTCGGTCTTCCTTATTCATTGTCCAGCTTTCACATGCATATGATGTGATTGAAAATACCATAGCTTGGGTCAGGTGCACCTTAGTCTTCAAGGTGACATCTTTGCTTTTCAGTACTTTAAAGGGGTCCTTTGCAGAAGATATGCCCAATTCAATGTGTCTTTTGATTTTTTGACTGCTGTTTCCATGGGTGTTGATTGTGGATTCAAGTAAAATGAAATCCTTGACAACTTAAATCTTTTCTCTGTTTATCATGATGTTGCCTATTGGTCCAGATGTGAGGATTTTTGTTTTCTTTATGTTGAGGTGTAATCCATACTTAAGCTGTATGTAGTCTTTGATCTTCAACAGTAAGTGCTTCAAGTCCTCTTCACTTTCAGCAAGCAAGGTTGTGTCATCTGCATAACACAGGTTGTTAATGAAGTCTTCCTCCAATCCTGATGCCCCATTCTTCTTCATATAGTCCAGCTTCTCAGATTATTTGCTCAGCATACAGATTGAATATGTATGGTGAAAGGATACAACTCTGATGTACACCTTTCCTGACTTTAAACTAGGCAGTATCCCCTTGTTCTGTTCAAACAACTGCCTCATGATATATGTACAGGTTCCTCATGAGCACAATTAAGTGTTCTGGAATTGCCATTCTTAGCAATGTTATCTGTAATCTGTTATGATTCACACAGTCGAATGCCTTTGCATAGTCAATAAAACACAGGTAAACATATTTCTGGTATTCTCTGCTTTCAGCCAGGATCCATCTGACATCAGCAAAGTTATCCCCGGTTCCACAACCTCTTCTGAATCCGGCCTGAATTTCTGGCACTTCTCTGTTGATATACTGCTGCAGGCATTTTTGAATGATCTTCAGCAAAATTTTACTTGCATGTGATATTAATGATTTTGTTCAATAATTTCCACACTCTTTTGTATCGTCTTTCTTGGGAACAGGCATAAATAGGGATCTCTTCCAGTCTGTTGGCCAGGTAGCTGTCTTCCAAACTTCTTGGCATAGACGAGTGAGTACTTCCAGCGCTGCATCTGTTTGTTGAAATATCTCAATTGATATTCTGTCAATTCTTGGAGCCTTATTTTTCACCAATGCCTTCAGTGCAGCTTGGACTTCTTCCTTCAGTACTATCGGTTCCTGATCATATGCTATCCCTTGAAATGGTTGAATGTCAACTAATTCTTTTTGGTATAATGACTCTGTGTATTCCTTCCATCTTTTTTTGATGTTTCCTGCATCGTTTAATATTTTCCCCATAGAATCCTTCACTATTGCAACTCGTGGCTTGAATTTTTTCTTCAGTTCTTTCAGCTTGAGAAATTCCGAGCGTGTTCTTCCCCTTTGGTTTTCTATCTCCAGCTACTTGCACAAGTCATTATAATACTTTACTCTGTCTTCTCAAGCCGCCCTTTGAAATCTTCTGTTCAGTTCTTTTACTTCATTTCTTCCTTTTGTTTTAGCTACTTAATATTCACAAGCAAGTTTCAGATTCTCTTCTGACATCCATTTTGATCTTTTCTCTCTTTCCTGTCTTTTTAATGACCTCTTGCTTTCTTCATGTATGATGTGCTTGATGTCATTACACAACTCGTCTGGTCTTCAGTCATTAGTGTTCAACGTCAAATCTATTCTTGAGATAGTCTCTAAATTCAGGTGGGATACACTTAAGGTCATACTTTGGCTCTCGTGGAGTTGTAATTTTCTTCGGTTTCAACTTGAACTTGCATGTGAACAATTGATGTCCATTCCACAGTCAGCCCCTGGCCTTGTTCCGACTGATGATATTAAACTTTTCCATCTTCTCTTTCCACAGATGTAGTCAATTTGATTCTTATGTATTCCATCTGGCGAGGTCCACGTGCATAGTCACTGTTTATGTTGTTGAAATGTTGAAAAAAAGTATTTGAAATGAAGAAGTCGTTGGTCTTGCAAAATTCTGTCATGCGATCTCCAGTATCATGTCTATCATCAAGGCCATATTTTCCAACTACTGATCCTTTTTCGTTTCTAACTTTTGCATTTCAATCACCAGTAATTATCATTGCATCCTGATTGCATGTTCAATCAATTTCAGACTACAGAAGCTGGTAAAAATCTTCAATTTCTTTATCTTTGGACTTAGTGGTTGGTAGGTAAATTTGAATAATAGTCATATTAACTGGTCTTCCTTGTGGGTGTATGGATATTATCCTATTGCTGACAGTGTTGTACTTCATGATAGATCTTGAAATGTTCTTTTTGACCATGAATGCAATGCTATTCCCCTTCAAGCTGTCATTCTCGGCATAGTAGACGGTATGATTGTCCAATTCAAAATGGTCAATACCAGTCCGTTTCAGCTCACTAATGCCTAGGATATTGATCTTTATGCATTCCATTTCTTTTTTGACGATTTCCAATTTTCCTAGATTCATACTTTATACATTTGACATTCTGATTACTAATGGATGGTTTGCAGCTGTTTCTTCTCATTTTGAGTCATGCCACATCAGAAAATGAAGGTCCAGAAAGCTTGACTCCATCCACGTCATTAAGGTCAATTCTACTTTGAGCAGACAGCTCTTTCCCAATCATCTTTTGAGTGTCTTTCAATCTCGGGGCGGGGGGGGGTGGTCTCGACTTCTGGCACTATATCAGACAATGTTCCACTGCTATTCATAAGGTTATCACTGGCAAATTTTTTCAGAAGTAGTCTACTGGGCCCTTCTTCCTAGTCTATCTTAGTCTGGAAGCTCAGCTGAAACTTGTCTGCCATGGGTGACCCTGCTGGTATCTGAATACCAGTGGCATACCTACCAGCATCACAGCAACACATAATCCCTCACAGTACGACAAACTGACACATGACAGACATCTTTCAGGCACTGATTTATCCCCAGGGCCTGGATTATTGTCTAGCACATAGTAGCTGCTCAAAAATACCTGGTGAATAAATGAACAAATAAAACCATAGTATTCTACAGTTTAATCCTCCTATGGCTACCTACAGCAATTGGTACAAAAGTTTAAACTTCTTATGAACTCCAACATGTTCAGACAATATCTACCTCACCACAGCCATCACTTACCGCTCCTTAGTCCCTCACTAACCTGCAACACTAGCCTTCCCTCTTTTGCTTCTCACGCTAGGAACTTTGCCCCTGTTACTTCTAAGGCTAAAAATATTCTTCCTCCAAATTTTTTTTTTATAGCTTCTTCCTTTATTTGTATGCTTAAACGTCAGTTCCTCAAACAAGACCTCCCTGAGCATTCTATCTAAAACTTTCCATTATTTTTGCTGCTGTTGTTTGGTGCTATTGAGTTGGTTCCAAAATATATCTATCCTATGTATAATAGAACAAAACACTGCCTGGTCCTGCCCCACCCTCACAACCATTGCTATCTTTGAGCCCGTTTTTTGCAGCCAATGTGTGAATTCATCTAGTTGTGGGTCTTCCTCTTTTTTACTGACCCTCTACATTACCAGGCATGATGTCCTTCTCCATGAACTAGTCCCTCCTGATAACATGTCCAAAGTACATGAGACAAAATCTTGCCATCCTTCCTTCTAAGGAGCATTCTGGCTGTACTTCTTCCAATATAGACTTGTTCATTCTTCTGGTAGTCCATGGCATATTCAATATTCTTTGCCAACACCATAATTCAAAGGCATTAATTCTTCTTCGGACTTCTTTATTCATTGTCCAGCTTTCACTTGCATATGAAATGATTGAAAATACATTGCTTGGATCAGGTGCACCTTAGTCCTCTGAGCGATACCTTTGTTGAGTGACATCTCTTTTGAAAGAGGTCTTTTGCAGCAGATTTACCCAATGCAGTGCATCGTTAGATTTCTTGACTGCTGCTTCCATGGACATTGATTGTGGACCCAAGTAAAATGAAATCCATGATAAATTTAATATTTACCTTCATTGATCGTGATGGTGATTATTGTCCAGTTGTGAGGATTTTTGTTTTCTTTATGATGAGGTGTAATTCATACTGCAGGCTGTAGCCTTTGATATTCATCAGTAAGTGCTTCAATTCCTCTTCACTTTCAGCAAGCAAGGTTGGGTCATCTGCATATCACAGGTTGTTAATGAGTCTTCCTTAAATCCTGATGCTATGTTCTTCATATAGTCCTGCTTCTCAGATTATTTCCTCTACAGATTGAATAAGTATTGTGAAAGGATACAACCCTGACGCGCACCTTTTCTTATTTTAAACTATGAGGTATCCCCTTGTTCTGTTTGAATGACAGTCTCTTGGTCTATATACAGGTTCCACATGAATACGATTTAGTATTATGGAATTCCCATTCTTCTCAACGTTATCTATCATTTGTTATGATCCACACTGTAGAATGTCTTTGCATAGTACAGAAAACATAGGTAAACATCTTTCTGATATTCTTTTATTTCAGCAATACCCATCGACATCAGCAGTGATATCCTTCCTTCCACATACTCTTCTGAATCTTGCTTGAATTTCTGGCAGTTCCATGTCAATGTACTACTGCAACCATTTTTGAATCATCTTCAGCAAAATTTTACTCGCGTGTGGTATTAATGATATTGTTGATAAATTCTTTTTGGTACAGTGACTGAAATCTATCTTCTTTCTATGCTTCCTGTGCTGTTCAATATTTTGCTCATAGAATCCTTCAATATTGCAATTTCAAGCTTGAATTTTTTCTTCAGGTCTTTCAGCTTGAGAAGTGCTGACAGTGATTTTCCCTTTTGGTTTTCAAACTCCAGGTCTTTGCACATTTCATTATAATATTTTATTTTGTCTTCTTGAGCTGTCCTTTGAAATTTTGTGTTCAGCTCTTTTACTTCATTAATTCTTCCATTCACTTTAGCTACTCTATGTTCAAGAGCAAGTTTCAGAGTCTCTCTTGACATTAATTTTGGTCCTTCCTTTCTGTCTTTTTAATGACCTTTTGCTTTCTTCATATATGATATCCTTGATGTTATCTTACAACTCTTCTGGTCTTCGGTCATTAGTGTTCCATGCGTCAAATCTATTTTTGAAAATGATTTGTAAATCAGGTGGGATAAAACTCAAGGTTGTATTTTGGCTGTCATGAATTTGTTTGAATTTTCTCTAGCTTCAACTTGAACTTGCATATGAGCAATTGATGGTCCGTTCTGCAGTTGGCCCTTGGTCTTGTTCCGACTGATGATATCGAGCTTTTCCATTGTCTCTTTGCACAGATGTAGTCAGCTTGATTCCTGTGTATTCCATCTGGTGAGGTCCATGTGTAGCATCAACATTTATGTTGTTGAAAATAAAACATACTTCTAATGAAAAAGTTTCTGGTCTTGCAAAATTCTATAATGCTATCTCCAGTGTTGTTTCTATCACCAAGGCCATATTTTCCAACTACTGATCCTTCTTCTTTGTTTACAACTTTAGCATTCCAATCACCAATAATTATCAATGCATCTTGATTGCATGTTTGATCAATTTCAGACTGCAGAACTTGGTAAAAATCTTCAATTTCCTAATCTTTGACATTAGCGATTGGTGCATAAATTTGAATAATAGTCACATTAATTGGTCTTCCTTGTAGGCCAATGAATATTGTCTTACCACTGACAGTGTTATACTTTAGTTAGATCTTGAAATGTTCTTTTTGGCCAATGCAGCACCATTCCTCTTCAATTTGTCATTCACGGCATAGTAGACCATATGATCATCTGATTCACAATGGCCAACACCTGTCCATTTCAGCTCACTCATGCCTAAGATATTGGTCTTAAAGCATTCCATTTCATTTTTGATAAATTCCAATTTTCCTAGATTCATAGCAGCCCTGGTGGCATAGTGGTTAAGTGTTCAGCTGCTAATCGAAAGGTCAGCAGTTTGAATCCACCCGTCACTCCTTGCAAACCCTTTGGGGCAGTTCTACTCTGTCCTGTAGGGTCACTGTGAGTCAGAATTAACTTGACAGCAATGGGTTTGGCTTTTTGTTTTTATACTTAGTATATTTCACATTCCAATTATTAAGGGATGTTTCCAGTTTTTCTTCTCATTTTGAGTTGTGCTAGATCAGCAAATGAAGATACTGGGAGCTTTACTCCATCCAATCATTAAGAGCGACTCTGCTTTGAGGAGGCAGCTCTTCACAGTCATGTTCTGAGTGCCTTCCAACCTGAGAGCCTCATCTTCTGGCATTATATCAGACAATATTCCACTGCCATTCATAAGGTTTGCACTGGTCAATTTTTTTTTAGGATTACCAGATCCTTCTTCCTAGGCTGTCTTAGTCTGGAAGCTCTGCTGAAACCTGTCCACTGTGAGTGACCCTGCTGGTATATGAAATACCAGTGGCGTAGCTTCCAGCATTTCTGTGACACGCAAACCACCACAGTATGACAAATTGACAGATAAGTAGTGGTACCAATTATTATTGCCTGTATATTCCTTCAAAATATTTCTTTCTTCCTCAAGGGCATGTGGCAATAGTTAAAAATTGCAATCCCCAGCTTCTTCTGCAGCTTGGGTGTCATGTGGTTAAGTTCATCCAATAGAAAGGGACTGGCAGTAATGTGTGCAACTGCTTTGTTATTTATAACCTAAGCTCCATTCACTGAATTGATATCCCTGTCTGTAGGCTGGAATGCTATTGTTGCCTAGCTTCAGTAATGCATGTGAGGACAAAGTATTAAGATGGTAGCAGAGTGATGGGAGGAAACTTAAGTTTTGCATGATGTTGGAAAACAGAGCTCCCATGTCAGCCTAGACTTGCTAGAATACTTTTTATGAGAAAATTAAGCTTCTAATTTATTTTAGTAATTTTATTTTTATATTTTGGTGTTCGTTTCTTTGATCAGCTAATTTTATTCTGATAGACATAGTCAGTATATTTTCTTCATATCCTTTAACATTATCTCAGATAATTTTACATGTTTATTTGGGTTTTGTTGACTGTCTCTCCCCACTGGAACATAAACAATAGTAGTGCAAGATGTTCACCACACTTTCTTTAGGCCTTTGAACACTGCTTGGCTCATAATAGGCACTTATGCATTTGTGAAATCAACAGATAAGGAATGTAATTATGCTATGTGGCTACCAGTAGTTATACTTCAGTAAAAATAGAGGCTTGGCTGTTAAAATTAGCATCTGAATTTTAAATCTATTGTATGAATTTTCAATAGTAAATTCCATAATTTTTATTCCTTCTTTCCTACTGCTTACCTTGAGATTTAAGCAAATATAAGGGCTTGATGGAGCCCTGGTGGCTTTGTGTGTATATATATGTATGTATATATATATATCTATCTATCTTGTTCTAAGAAAAGTGTAAAAACAGCCTAGAACAAAGATGTAAATTGAAATGATATGTGAATTTTTGTAGTTTAAAGGTAGAAGCAACATTCTTCAAAACAAACTTTTGGTGTGTAAGATCTAATTTTTGGTGAGAGAGAAAAGGTTTAGTAGGTTCTAAACAGGAAAAGGCAAAAACAATAATTTTATAACAAGGGCCTAAAGTTGAGATGGGGAAGAGAATGCTTGCATCTAATGATTCAAGCCATGAAAGAACTAAGGGCATCAGGAGCCAAAACCAATCAATGGCACTCAAATTCCAGGGATGATGTGTTCCCTCCATTGGAAACAAAATTTCACAGAGGAAAAGAGTTATAGAGCCCAGAATATAAAATGTATTGGATTCTAAACCCGAAATAACTGAGTTTTATCTTGATAAACACACACATTGACTTGGAACGTTGATTTTTCCCTCTATCTGATGAAATGAGACTCATACATTATGCTCAGTTCATTATTAGAGAAATAATAGTATATTTTTGCACATCTGAGTTGTCAAAATGAATTTTGAATCTTGTTACAAAATAGAAACGTGGCTGAACACAATTCAGCTGCCTGATTCTGTATCTTTGTTCCTGTCACATGGGGTCGCCATGAATCAGAATTGACTCCACAGCAGCTAACAACATTAATCGAAGTGGGAGCGGTAAAATGCTCTGCTAATAATTCTGCTGCTCTTGAGAAAGAAAGAGGATTACTATTGACTTAAAAGTTAAAATTAAATGTAATCAAATGCCAAATATTTTCCAGGATGCTTAAGTTTTATGGCTATAAACTAAAAGTTATCCATTGTTGACACAAATAAATAATAAACACTAAATTCTTTGTATTTAATTTTTTCTAGACACATAATGTGTAATAGTGTGTTTGAAATTACCTAGTTCTTACGCATTGTATTTCCCATTCAATTACTCACATTTATGTTCTGTTTTAATCTGTTGCATTTCTTAGGAACTCAGCTGTCAAGTTGTAGCAGAGTAGATTAAACATTGATGGGCATTAGACATAAAATGTTAATCAAGACAGAAATAGGGAGTCTCCCCAGATAGGCTGACAATTTAATTGGAATTTCACAAATCCATGATAGGTCCACTGGGGAAAATGGGTGCTATAAAAAATAAATAAACAACAGGAAAAGCTAAAGTGGCTAGAAAAGACTTTCTATAGAAATGCATTTGAGTAAAGTTCAAGATAGAAAAGAGGTGAGCTATTTTTGGCATCAGGAACAACATGATAAAATATCTTTTTGTCTTAAAATCTAAGATTCACTAAGTAAAACCTTACAAAAAATGTCATGAATTTTTGGAGAAGAAAATAAATGAATAGATTTAACATATTACACAAAACTCTAGAGCTTTAGTAGCCTCAAAGAAGAAAGATTCCCAGCCAAGGCTCAGACAAAACAAATGCTGCAAGAGTCTGAGAATAACAGAAAGCTTTGTATGTCCATGTATGGAGAGAAGGTTAATGTGTATGTCAAAAGAGCATTTCCAGAAAGAAACAAATACATGTAACTCTCTTGAGAGGAGTAACATCTTTGTGAATGCCCAGTGTTATGGACTGAATTGTGTCCCTCAAAAGTGTGTGTCAATCTGGGGAGACTCCGGCAATATGGAGGTCTAGGCAGAAGCACCACGCCGTCCCTCCACAACAAAGATCTGAAAAACTAAGCCAAACAGAGAATCAACAATCCTGAAACCCTAGAACATCAAATGAAGAGATAAAGAACTCAGCCGAACACCAAACGGAGTAAGAATACT
>NW_004444019.1:2816462-2865049 GCF_000243295.1 Trichechus manatus latirostris
TGGGGTTGTTAACCAATGTCATAAAACAGCATGTGTGTTACTGTTACATGAGAAACTATCTGTTCTGTAAGCCTTCACCTGAAGTACAATAAAATATAAAAAAAAAAAAAAAGTGTGTGTCAATCTGGCTAGGCCATGATTCCCAATATTGAGTGATTTTCCACCATTTTGTCATCTGATGTGATTTTCCTACATGTTGTAAATCCTACCTTTATGATGTTAATGAGGTGGGATTACAATTAGTTATGTTAATGAGGCAGGACTCAATCTACAAGATTAGGTTGTGTTTTAAATTAATCTGTTTTGAGATATAAAAGAGAGAAGTGAGCAGAGAGACAGAGGGAACTCATACCAAGAACCAAGAGCCAGGAGAACAGCGTGTCCTTTGGACTCGAGGTCCCTGCATTGACAAGTTCCTAGTCTAAGGAATTACTGATGACAAGGACCTTCCTCCAGAGCCCACAGAGAAAGAAAGCCTTCCCCTAGAGGTGGTAGCCTGAAATCGGACTTCTAGCCTACTAGACTGTAAGAGAACAAACTTCTGTTTGGTAAACCCATCCCCTTGTGGTATTTCTGTCATAGCAGCATTAGATAACTAAGACATCCAATAATACATTTTTTTAATATAAAACCAAACTCTAACCTATACTTCATAATTCAATTTTTTTTTTTCTGTCTTCAACGGTATACCTGAGAAAGACAGAAATTATCAATTGTCCAGCATCTACTGCAAGTAAGGAAGGCTATATAACCCAGCTCTGGTCAATGAAATATCAGTGGAAATCTGTCATCAGTATTCTAGGAAGGCTTTTCTTGATAGAAAGGGTCCATCACACCAGTCTTGTCTATTTTTCTGCCTTGAGTGTAGACATGGTACATAGAAGGGCAGCAACCATCCTGAAACCATAAGACATCAATAGGAGGGAAAAAGCAATAAAACCATAACCAGTTCTGGCACTGTCAAGCACTGAACCAATAGCAGTAGCTGTCTATCTACAGAATTCTTATTATATGTGAAAAAATTAACCCGTGTTTATTTAAGAAGGAACACCGGTGGCACAATGGTTAAGTGCTTACCTGCTAACTGAAAAAACAGTGGCTTGAACCCACCCAGAGGCTCCATGGAAGAAAAGACCTGGTTATCTACTCGCATAAAGAGTATAGCCTAGAAAATCCTATACGGTAGTTCTAGTCTATCCGATAGTGCTGCTATGAGTCAACATCAACTACATGGTACACAACAACATTTATTTAAGTCAACAATTACTTGTGTTGTGTTTTACTTGTGGCTGAACCAATATACAGACAAACCCAGGTGGTGCAAATGGTTTGACACTCAATGACCAGGCCTTGGAACATAGGCCTGGCAACTTGCTTCTGAGAGTTTCTAGACTTGAAAACCCTATGGAGGGTTGCAATGAGTCGGAATCAACTCCACGGCAACTGACAACAACAACAACTGGTAGTATCTTGGTTAATACCATGCTAGGCACCGTTTTTCCATATAATTTTATAATGAAAATAGAAGACATTGTGAAAAGAAAAACAAAGAACATGTTAATACTCCCTAATTTGGAATGTATTTAAAATATCAGAGCAATGTGTTGTATCAAATAATCTTACAAAATGTGTTTCTCAGTCATATTGAGCTTAGTGCGTCATTTCTTATTTTAACACTGTTAGCAGTGCTAGCAACAGCAACAACAGCATGGGAAATGGTATTGCTAGCTGGATATTTACAGTCTCAAATAAAAATCTCAAGTAATTGGAAGATTATGGGCAATATGAAATTTAGAAAGGGCATTGTTACATAACCAAAATTTAATGCTTCTTATGTAATAAAATCCATAGGTAATGATATTTTATATTTATTTAATATGAGACTTTTATGCATGTAACAATTGTTACCAGGGTAACCTTCTCTGAAACCATCCAGGATTCATTAGAAGAGACATTTGCACACGTTTTGTCCAAATCCCTTACCTTAGGTTATTTTTTGATAACATATTTTTTGGAAATGCTTCTAGTTTCTTATCACTTTTGCTTCACAATCTCACTTGCATGTGTTCAGTCTGTTTCTTTTTCTTTAACTCTGGCCGGCGCAGAACCTAATACTCTATTCACAACCAATTTCCCTCCAGAAAGGAACCTACAGGATGCCAGTACTATAGAATTCAGACATTAATAGAGATTTGAGAATCGAATGTGTTGTTACTGGACGCACATCATTAACACTGGTATGCCAAAACAAGGTAGATTTTAATTTTTCACAAATGCAATTTCTCACCAGAAGTTTACAGGACCAATGCCTCTACCTCTTATAAGTTTCTTGATGAATTTGGCTTTTACGTTTGGACAGAGTTTATGTTGTGGAATAATTGATATTAAGACAGTTAACTCCAAATCATATTTTTCTGTTACACATTAAATTCACAAGTACTCTCTGATTGATTTCTGGCATATAGGTGCATTTAAAGATCTAAACTTACTATATTTAAAAATGGCATTTGCATAAGAGCTATAACAACATAACTTCTCTTAGTTTATTCATACACCAATACTTTTTTCTTTACTATAACCACATTAACATACTTCAGATAAACTTCAATGCAATAAAAAAACATAAAAATGTAAAATGCTTTGAAATATATTCAATATATTTCAAAACATATTCAATATATATGAATATAAAGTCATATATACTGAATATATATTCAATATAAAGTACTTTGAAATATATTCAATATATATGAAATATATGTCTTCAAAATATATTCGACATATTTTGTACTTCGAATATATATCCAAAATATAGTCAATACAAATATAGTCAATATAGTCAATATATTTCAAATACATTCAATCTGAAAAATTGTAGATGGGAAAAAACAAACAAACAAACATGATTTTAGTTTGTATTGATTTATTTTAAAAGAGGCAAAGTCTCTTGACCTCTCTGTACTGTTTGCACCCGGTAGGTTGTTTCGAGTTTTAGAGTGTAGATATGAGGTAGCAATCTGTTGATGCTGACAGAACATTCATAGGTTTACCTGTATAACCAGAGGCACAGAGACATTTGTATCTTCCAGTTCTGTTGACGCAGTTTTCTCCATCTAGACAAGGTGAGGTTTTACATTTATTCACATCCAACTCACAGGAGGATCCATGAGACTCCGGTACACAATTACATAAAAATCTAGAGAAAGTAGGAAAATGAGAAAGAAATAAGCATGTAACAATGAAAAACATTTCTTCATATACATAGTTCATATTCATATACTTAATTACAGATTTTGACTTAATATAGTAAATGTTAATATTTTCATTTCATTTTTTTTTTAAAGAAAATACAGAAATTGATGCTGTAATGTATTTTTCCCTTCAAATGTTCCTTACATGAGAAATTAAAGGGATATGTTTGGGTAAATAATTACTAGAACGTAGATAACTACTACTGAGCTTAATTCTATAACTGTATTCTTTTTGGTTAAGCGCTAGGGCTGCGAACCAAAACGTCAGTAGTTCAAATCCACCAGGCGCTCCTTGGATACCCTGCGGGGCAGTTCTACTCTGTCCGACAGGGTCGCTATGAATTGGAATCAACTTGACGGTAACGGGTTTGGTTTTCGGTTTTGGTATTTTTTTGCGCGTTATATCTGTGAAGAGTAAGTCCTTTACACAAGCCAGATGGCCATTATTTTCTCCGTTACTCTCGCTGCTGACATCTTTATACCTCAGAACAAATCACCACCTTACTGATACCTGATGTTTGCTAGCAAGATTAAAAAGATACGATTCTGGTCTAACAACCTCTCCTCCTCAGGAAGTTAGGGGGGCATGATGCAGTAAGATGTTTATTAGCGGTGTTAGAAACGTATAATGTCACTTAGGCTAGGGGAATAAAATATCTGGCGGGGGGGGGACTTCTCATTACGGAACTTTACTGGTTTTAAGCTGTCTGATTCTTGTAAGTAATAACAGATACCTTCCATGTGCTAATGTGTGTTCAGGCTCTGATCAGAAGGATATGACATTTATGGAGCAGTCCGTATTAGTTATTGGTGCCCTTTTTCTAATGGCCTCCTTGCTATCTAGAAATCAGGTCCAACTTGGGAGTACAACGCAGATTTGGAGTGTTGTCTTACAGTTATAGTGTGGCTGAGCAGGACGTGTTGTCCTACAATAATATTATAAACCTTCAACCATATTGTGTTACTCGGCCCATGAATTGAATGATATTTTTCTGATATTAAAACCCTCTTATTTTTTTTTATTTTTCTTTTAGAAGGAACATTATCATTTATGTTTAACTATATTGGCAGTTGTTGGATAAATCAAATACAATTTAATGGTTAGATGTCAGGTTTAAAGGCAGTGCGCTTGATAAAGCGACTCTCTAAAAGGCTTTACATCATAGGATTTATTTTAGTCTATCCCTTCCCATAGTTACGATTCCTTTTTCTGACAGTGAAGAACCTGGTTTTCATTATCTTCAATATATTTATTTATTGCTCAATTAGATAATATAAAATTTCTTGTATTCTCTTTTTTTATACCGAAGAAGTGGGATTTATTATATTTTTATTTTTGCTGTATAGTTATTTTTAGGATGTATGAATAGGTTCAGATTTCATTGTTGTTGTTATTGTTAGGTGCCATCAAGTCCATTCTGACTCATAGCTACCGTATGTACAACAGAATGAAATGTTGTTCAGTCTTGCACCATTCTCATAATCGTTGCCATGTTTGAGCCCATTGCTGCAGCTGCTGTGTCAGTTCATCTCATTGAAGGTCTTCCTCTTTTTTCCTGACCCTCTACTTTACCAATCATGATGTCCTTCTCTAGAGACTGGTCACCCCTGATAACATGTCCAAAGTACATGAGATGAAGTCTCGCCATCCTTGCTTCTAAGTAGCATTTTGGCTATATTTCTTCCAAGACAGATTTGTTCGTTCTTCTGGTATATTCATGGTGTATTCAATATTCTTCACCAACACCACGATTCAAATGCATCATTTCTTCTTTGTTCTTCCATATTCATCGTCCAGTACTGGCATGCATATGAGGCAATTGAAAATACCATGGCTTGAGTCAGGTGCACCTTAGTCCTCAAAGTGACATCTTTGCTTTTTAACACTTTAAAGAAGGCTTTTGCAGCAGATTTGCCCAATGCATTACTTTGTTTGATTTCTTGACTGCTGTTTTATGGGCATTGATTGTGGACAAAAATAAAATAAAATCCTTAACAACTTCAATTATTTTCTGAAATATTTCTGACTGGTGTCAGAAATGATGAAATGGGAAAGTGGGGATATGATTGATGTCTGCCCTTTGGGAATGGATTTTATGCTGATTCTCATCTTGGAAGTTATTATTGTACACCATTATAACATATCTCAAATGTTGTACATTGTACACATCTCCTTGTACACATATTCAAGATATTCTCTAGGGTATATACATATTAAACTTCACAACATTTTAGCTGAAGGAGGTCTTCATCCTTCTATGATCAGTGGGTGAGATTTCCCATGGAAAGATGCAAAATCTCTCTCTTTTATTTAAGTTTCCTGATTATCTGCTTACTTATTAATTTTTCCTCCTCTTTAAATTATTTTTGTATATCATTTTCCAATATCTTCTCACATTGTTTTGGTCTTATATTGATTTCAGCCAGGGATTACTGGACAATTTCATTCAGGCTTCTACTCAGCTATCACTAAGGGATTCTTGCTTCACACACAAATTAGAGAGAGTGTGTTAGGCCTTGAACAAGTATAGATTGAAAAGCCAGCAGTCTGCTGTGGCTGACTGAATTTTTTATCTTAATTCATCCTCCTGGCAAAAGCCTCATCATGAGCAGAGAGTACCTCTTTGTTCCACTCATTTGAGCTTGGCCATAATTTTTTCTTTGGACAGTGATCTATGAGTAAAAGTAGAAATGTGCTGATTCAGAACCTAGGGCTTAAGAGGTTTTGCATGCTTCTGCTTGTTCTCTTGAGACTCTGCCATTCCATTAGAAGAATATGAGAGGCACTTAGAATGGTACCATTTCAGCTGGCCACAGACCTGCAAAGACTCTGTAATTGTGACCTACAGACACCCAAAATGAACCTAAATGTCATTAGCCAATTTCCAGAAGGCTACACAGTGAAAATCATAATAAGTGACTGTTAATTTAAACCACTGAGTTTTCAGGCTGTTTGCTAAGAAATAATATAAAAAAGATGGAGTTTCTATGGTAACTTTGAAGGAGTTCTGATTTCCTGTAGACACAGGACAGATATGGTTAAGAAACTTAAATCTTTAAATTCCTCTAAATCTCCCTAACTAGTAATGGAGATTACTTTAGTCTGAGGGAATCTGTGCTTCTCTGCATAAAAACTGGTTTCCAACTGTAACAGGAAGAGTTTCTTTATAAACTTACCAGTATTTCCCTGCCCTAAAACATCTCTCATTGCCGCAGGTCCATGGAGAAAAAAAAAAAGTTAGTTTCCAATACTGCTGATGAGAGGAAGGACACTTACTTAGGAGGAAGACAACTCATACCCTAGAAGAATTTAAAAACACCAAGAATTTGTATTATCACAAAGCTGAAGAGCATGTGTAGGATTAAATCTAAGGTGGTCAGGCCATGGAAGAATAAATACGAGTCAAATTCATTGACATGAATATGGATAGGACATCTAATGTGCTGACATGAGTACCTGGGTGTGGTGTTAGCTAGAATGGCTAATCAAAGATTGGACTCAAGTATAGTTTAGGTTAATGAAGTAGAAATGACAGACTTTCCTTGGTATATAATAGAGCGAGGAGTCCATAGGCTCATTAGTATGGAAATATTGTGATGAATCTATTTTGTGTAAGCTGCTCAGATATCCCTAATTCTTATTCCAAAGGAGTACAGGAGGACATTCCATTCTCCTAGGAGGACATTCTAATCACTAAGGATTATTATAAAGATTGGTGGGAGGTCCAGCACAACTAGATGGTGCCCAGCTACCACTACTAACTGCTCTGACAGGGATCACAATAGAAGGTCCCAGACAGAGTTGGAGAAAAACATAGACTAATATTCTAACTCACAAAAAAAGACCAGATTTACTGGCCTGATAGAGACTAGAGAAACCCCAAGAGTATGGCCCCCGGACATCCTTTTAGCTAAGTAATGAAGTCACTCCCGAGGTTCACCCTTCAGCCAAAGATTAGACAGACCCATAAAACAAAACAGGACTAAAGGGGCACACCAGCCCAGGGGCAAGGACTAGAAGGCAGGAGGGAACAGGAAAGCTGGTAATAGGGAACCCAAGGTCGAGAAAGGAGAGTGTTGACATGTCGTGATGTTGGTAACCAATGTCACAAAATAATATGTGTGCTAATTGTTTAATGAGAAGCTAGTTTGTTCTGTAAACCTCCATCTAAAATATAATAAAAAAAAAAAAAAAATTGTTTGGAGGGCACTAATGTCCCTGAAGTGTTCTGTGGTGATTGTCCTCTATAGGCTGAAGATAACAATGGAGGGTGCTACAATAAAATTAGGTTTCCTGATATGAATTACAACAATGAGATCCAAGAATGTAAAAGGGTTGTTGGATGTGCTTGATTCTCAGATACAAAGTGAGAAAATAGCAACATATGCCAAAGAAACAGAATGGTGATCCATGGTTTGATTCCTAGGAATCTATGGAAGTGGACAGAAACTTAATTCAATTTGGTATTACAGGAATTTCCATCCTTGTACTTAATTCTCATATATAAGCTACATCATATGCCCAATCTCCCAACTGTGGGTAAGTTTGGGTCTATTTGAAGAAGAGTTCTACAATATAGGCATGTGTGGTCCATGTATCTTTCCCCAAGCCTTCTTCATTGGGGCATGAGGTAGTTTACCAGTACAGCTATTCACTGAGGAAAGAAAACTATCCAGGTGTTTTAGGATGTATTTTGTATTGACTTTGAACTTATGCTTATTTTTGAAATGCTACTGCTTTGTCAGAGTACAAGATTATTGAGGTCAGGTGAGATGGGATCATAAGTCCTCTTTTTGTCCCCCCCCCCCAGTCCCTGAATGTATAATGTAATAGATGTACTTACTAATAGAATTTCCATATTGGAATGAGAGATATTATAGAGAAAAACCTAACTGGAAGACTTAAACTGCTCTTTCTGACCCATTAAGATTTTTAACTGAAAGCAATTCTGTATCCCTATGGGGCTTGGCCACCACCTGTCTGTCAGTTTGTCATACTGTGGTGGTTTGTATGTTACTATGATGCTGGAAGCTATGCCACTGGTATTTCAAATACCAGCAGGTCATCCATGGTGGAAAGATTTTAGCAGAGCTTCTAATATAAGACAGATAGGAAGAAAGGCCTGGTGATCTACTTCCAAGAAATAGCCAATGAAAACGTTATGGATCACAAAACATTGTCTGAATTGATTGACTTGGACATATCATTGGGAGTGATCAACTGCTAGTGGTGGGCATTATGTTTGGTGAAGTAGAGGGCCAACAAGGGTGAGGGAGACCCCCAATTAGATGGATTTGCACAACAGCCACAACTATGGGCTCAAACATGCTGGCAATTGTAAGGATGATAGAGGATCTGACGGTGTTTTGTTCTGTTGTACGTAAGGTGTCCATGAGTCAGAGTCAACTCAATGGCAGCTAACACGGGGCTTGTAGTGGTGATTCCAAGCATATTTCCACTTACCCCATCAGACTGGATAGTGCAAAACATAGATGGGCCATAGAAAATTATTGGAAACTTAATCAGATTGTGATGAGAATCTCAACAACAATTCTAGATATAGGATCTCTATTAAAATAGATAAAAAGAGCCCTTGGCACATGGGGTGCCAATCATCCTAATCAGAGAATTTTCAGTTGAATTTGAACAAGTTATATATATATATATATGTATATATATATGTATGTATTTAAATTATCTAAATAAATAATGATATATCAAGTCTTTTCAAATTGATCTAACACAATCATTGCAATTCCAATCAAAATTCTACCAGGTTTTTGGGTGTTTGCTTGTTTGGTGGTATATTTATACAGAATATATCAAGTCAATTGCAATGAAAGAAATGGTCAAACATAACTAATGATTCCTGAAGAAGATTTAGAAGGTGAGATGCCTTGCCTTACCAATAGCAAGATATTTCAAAGGTACATACTTAAGATTTATGGTACTGGCATAAGGATGACTAGCTAAACTAAGGAAACAGAGTAAAGGCAGAGAAACAGACATACTGATATATGGGGACTGGGTTAAAGATTTATGCAATACCTGTAGCAGACACAATATACTATTCATATGGAAAAAAAAAAAGAATTTAGATCCCTAACACATACTACATGCACACTAACATATACACATATACAATATTCCAGACGGATTTGAAATTTGAGTATGAAGAGTCAGAACTTTAAATATTTTAGAAGTAAGTATCCTAGTAGAGAAGACATATAAACAAGATAAAGCAGGCAATATGCACAAACTAATAAATGAATTCAACTACATTAAAATTGAGTTTTAGTATTCAAAACTTATCATAAAGAAGGTAAAAAGTTGAGACTCTGAGAATATATTCTCAATACACACCATTAACAAAGGTACTAGTATTCAAGATATATAGAGATACATACAAATCAATTAGAAAAGAACATTAGTAGGCAGAAGCCACAAATAAGCTTAACACTTTAACAGGTAATGCAGAAACATCATGTTGAACAAAAAAATAATTAAGCTTCAGAAGACTATAAACAATACTATTTCACTTATATTAATATGCAAACTAAACAGTGTTTTATTCAGGCATACATACATATATACACACAAATAATTAATAGTATAAATTAAAGGCATGGATCCTAACAATCCAGGATATTCAATAAAATTGAATTGTAGGGAGGAGAGTGTGCTTGCAGTGGGGCACTTAGATATTGGTAACATTCTGTTTCTAATTTCTTTAATATACATATGTGTTCACTTAATTATTAAATTATACATATAATAGATTCAGTAAAAAGTAACCTCTAACCTGTTCGTAAGATCCACACAGGTTCCATTATTTTTGCAAGGTCTGGAAGAACACTCATTAATTTCCATTTCACATAGAGATCCAGAAAATCCGGGTCTGCAAACACACCTTGTATACAAGAAATATAATAACTCCATTAGTACTACTGTGTAACGCTGATGTCTCAAGTTACTGTTGTTGTTAGGTGCTGTTGAGTCAGTTCCAACTCACAGTGACTCTACGTGTAACAGAATGAAACACTGCCTGATCCTGCATCATCCTCACAATTGTTGCTATATTTGAGCCCATTGTTGCAGCCACTGTGTCAATGAATTGCACCACGGAATATTTGTTAATAATCAGAAATGTTGTTCAGTTTGTCAATTGAAATTCTAAACTTACTATTATCTAGATTTTATTTTTGTTTTCTATACCTGAAATTGTTGACCCCATCCTCACAGTCACCATGATTCTGGCAGGGTAGGGAGAGGCACTCATTCATATCAATTTCACAGCGTTCACCTTCAAATCCTGCAAGAGAGATGAGATGGATATGGATAAGCAGTCTTCTCTATAGAGTGTGAAAGTCAGAATCAGTGGTAAAGAGTCTGGAGAATATGCTCCTAATGGAAGTTAAAAAGAAACAAAGGAGACAGAGAAACTCGCTTACCTCAGGCGTCTCATACAACTCTATTTCAAATAACGTATGAATAAAATTATGTTAGTTTCTAGATTAATGAGTTCAAATGAAAGAATCAAAGGAGGAATACTCTACCAACTCCTATGGGCAAGTTGTTGATGTCACTATTGTTTTAAGTTATTTAAATGTTTCAACAGGAAGATTAGAAATAATCTGGCAAGCAAAATGAATTTATATGATGACCAGTCTTAAAGGAAAATTGAGTTGCAATTATCAGTTTATTCAAAGCAGTTAGCAGATGAAGCAAATTATTTAATTGCTTTTCATATCAAAGTGCTTGACAGAAAACAAATTATTTTGATTCATAGCTACCAAATCAGCCATCCATTTAAACACCTGCCAGTTATATTAAAAAACAAAAACGAATGTGAAAGAAAATTATACTGTTAAGAGAGGCAGTTCTAATTATTTCAAAATATTAGTGTCAGAAAAATTAACATGGTATTATTTTCTAAATAAAATTAAATATTTTCATGTTTATAATGACCATTTAAATAATTATTTCCATGGTTATATATAAACTAAGTATAAAAATATATTTTTTCTTAATATTTTTCTGTAATTGTTAGAAAATGTGAGAAACAAGATTTTCCTTTCTTTTTCTTTTTTAGTGATATAACTAAACACCAAATGGTTGCAGTGACATTATAAATGACAGAGCCCTGGTGGCACATCGGTTAAGAGCTTGGCCACTAGCCAAAAAGTCAGCAGTTCAAATTACCAGCTGCTCCTTAGAGACTCTATGGAGCAGTTCTACTCTGCCCTGTAGGGTAGCTATGAGTTGAGATCGACTCGACAGCAACAGGTTTTGGTTTTATAAATAACACTACCAGTAAGACTTATTTAATTGAGGAATAGGGAGTTATTCAAATTACTTTAAGTAAACAGGATTTATTGTTGGCATATACATAGACTGGAATTGGAACTGAGAAGTAGCTGAAGGAGAGGATGGTCTAGCAACCCATGAATAGCTCTGTTTTCTTCCCATGGTACCTGTCCTTCTTTCTTTTCATATAGTTTATTTTCTTATTTCTATCTGAAAATATGTCTTCCTGTTCAAAGTTTCAAACGATTTGGAACACTGGCATGCAGATGATACAGCATGGCTTCCTTGGCCTCTATCTCTGTCCCACGTCATTTCAACGGAACATTCTCTCAGTATTTCCTCATTCAGATTCCACAAGAGAACATGGAATGACCTCTATCTTTTCACATCATACCAGGCCACACGTTCTTGCTATTCTCTGGGGTGTCTACCAAGAAAGTTTGGTCAAGTGCCAAATCCTCTTCCAATCAGCAGGTAACCAGGAGGTTGGGATTATATCTTATAAAAGCTGGCTGCCTCTTCATCAGGATATATTATGAAAAACTAAACATTAATTAATCCAAAAGAAAGTAAAAAAGAAAATGGAACAGATACAGACAAAAAGAAAAAGAAAAAGAAAACGAATTGCTAGATGGCTTATTTGAAGCTGCACATATCAAAATTATATTAAACACAGTGATTTTTAAAAGTCTACATTTAAAAGGCAGGACAGTCAAACAAAATAAAATAACAGACCCAACTACAAGATATCTAAAAAAAATTCACCTAAAACAAAAAGACAAAGATGTGTTAATGTAAAAGGATGGAAGGAAGATGTGCCATGAAACACAAATTATAACAAAGCTGGAGAGGTTGTACAAATAGCAGAGAAGATAATTTTCAGGACAAGGATTAGTAATTTGCCGTATTTTTAATTCATTTCCTGGAGTTTTCAAGTTAAAATTTGAAGCTACATGCTTGCAGTTTCATTTATGCACAAGATAATGCATGTTCAGCATTAAAAAAAAATTATTTCTGAGTTAATAAAGTTCTCCTGATTTAGCAAGGTATTTTTATTCAACACACTTCAACAGTCATCATTCTCTGTTACTCTTTTTATATTTAAATTGTAAATGTCATGTTACAGTTATAAGTTAGCTTCTATTTTCCAAAGATACTCTAATTTTTAAAAATATTTTATTGTAGTTAGATTTTTTTTTTTTTTTTTTTTTACAAGTTAAAAATGTAAAAATTAGGATGCATTTCACCATTCCTACTTTTAGTATGACTGGCTTTCTTGAGGAGGCAGGACATTCTGACACTAAGATGTCTCTTAGAAATGTTCTTTTGAGCCACTGGAACTCAGGATCATTGAATGGCTGGAGAAGTGCCAGTGTGCCTCCCTGAGCCCAGCAGAGCTGATGAATCCAAACACTCAGCAGCTAGGAAACTCAGACAGCTCACAGGATAACCTTGTTTTTCCATGATTTTGCCTTATTCATTATGTTTGACATTTCTGAGATGGAACTTTGTTACCAACTAGCAACATATGTCAATGAGGTAAGGAAATGAGATTGCTGAAATGCAGTAGACACAGGAGAAAAAATAAAGTAGATATGGATTGCATTTAAAATAAGTCAAATATTTGCTGAGAAAGCTTATTTTGGGGGTTTTAAAGGAGTGAAATGTATATATACTGAGTCTCAAACTAAATTTTCCTTAGTCTTTGGTGTTAGAGGTTGACATTCATTTGTGTAAAGGGTACTTATTTTGAATATATGCAGTTTAGCTAAAAGACTGGAAAAAAGAAAGTGCAGTGAATTAATTATATGTTGTCCCTGTGTTATTCATCTGCCTCAACTGTACTAACTGCAGTAGAATTCTTCACACACACACTGAGGCATTCTCAGACGGATGCTTTCTTGATAATTTTTTAATATTGTCTCATTCGTCTATTGTTGTAGCAAACGCACATGAATGGCTAGTAAATGTTATAATTTCTAAACTTCCCCATCCCTCAAAACATACCATAAAGTTAGTAAGCCTATTGCTTAAATATAGGAGTCATATCAATTTAGATTATAGGTATTGGTTTTTAAATCACTTAATATTTTCTCGTTTCAAACAAATTCAGCATTTTTGCACGGTATTCTCTGGAGCAAAGTCTGTTAACAATATTTAGGTTTTTACTGATAATGAAAATACTAAACGCTCTTAAACACTTTTTAGAAAGGTTTCTATCATTTAGGGCTACACCTTAACAATTCTCACTTTAGAAGTGATGTTAGATGGACATCATTAGAAATGAAAGTATACAGAAAAAAAAATTAGTGTATTCAACAAAGGTAGTGTAAAAAACACGTTTTAAAATGAAAAAAAGTTAAAATTATTTTCAAAAGAATTAAACCAAAAACCAGTTACTGTGTAGTTGATTCCAACTCACGGTGACCTCATTTGTGTCAGAGTAGAATGTGCTCCACACGGTTTTCAGTGGCTGATTTTTTGGAAGAAGATCACTAGGCCTTTCTTCCTAGGCAATTGTGGGTGGACCCAAACTACCAACCTTTCAGTTAGCAGCCAACCACTTTCTGATGCATAGCCACCCTATATGAGAGAGTGCAACTGCCCCTTAGGGTTTCCAAGGAGCGGCTGGTGGATTTGAACCAAACTTTTGGTTAGCAGACAAGCTCTTAACCACTCTGCCACCAGGGTATTATTCATATTTCTTCTTAATTAAAAAAAAAATCGTATTTCTCAAGCTAACTCCTATATTTAAAAACTTTATGGAAACAAAACATAGAGTTCTCTTTTGGCAAGTCTGAAATCTTTTTTTTTTAAATATTTTTTCTTAATTTTTTTTAAAAACATTATATTTTCTATAAATGAACCAATATAAAAAATAGATCCAATAAGTACTAATAAAAATTTAAACACCAAATTTAAAGTATTTTTTTAATGTAGAGAATCTAATTATTTAAATGCAATAAATATTTAGGATGTCTTAAGGTTAATTAATAGCAATATATATTTTCTTTGAAAAATCTTCCCAATATAATTTTTCCCACAGTTATTTAAACCAAATAGATATATGCTACTACAGATAGGTTTCATGTTTTAAATTTGTCAGAAGGAATAATGTTTACTATAGGCAAACTTTTTTGTCAAGTGACATTTATTTGGTGCTGGGAATTATACATTTTAGGCAATGTGGGATAATTTAATGGCAATGTGTATACTGGAATAATAGACACATTTACATGCAACTATTTGCCTCCTCTGGTATTACAAATCCATCAGGCTTAGGATTTTGATTGTAAATCAATAACACATCCAAATGATCTGATTTTCCTTTTAATACAACACCTTACAGGGTGTGTTTTCCACATTTTAATCCTTGGTAAAGTGTTATTTAAAATAAACTCCTGCTCCATTTTCCTTGGAGACATATGGATAAGTGACTACATTTGGAAACATTAAATTAACTTAAAATATTTAATAAGGGTTATATTCTTGCTTATAATCTGATATATAAATCAAAGTAGAACAATAAGGAATCTTAGACTATTAGGAGAAAAGTACATCTAAAAATTAAACAATTTTAGATCTCTCACCCATGCACATCAATATAGCGACTGTACTGTATAATATATACACACAAATTCACATACATTTTTATCTAGTCATTTATATCTTCTTAAGCTGTATATAATTTTTAGATTCTATGTCTATTAGCCTGTAATTGGACCCAGTTTATTGAACTTCTCTCACTTCATTAGTTGTTTTCCTTCAGTATATATATTAGCCATTATTCTTTTGGCCACACATAAAAAATAAAAACAAAACAAAACATTACCATCAAGTCGATTCCAGCTCATAGCAACCCTACAGGACAGAGTAGAACTGCTCCATAGGGTTTCAAGGAGCGGCCAGTGGATTCAAACTGCTGACCTTTTGGTTAGCAGCCACACATGATATAAATAAAAATGCTAATTTAAACAAATAATGAGGTTTATTGGTAGTCTAACTGGGAGGTATATCAGGCAGCTTGCAGAACCGAAGCAAGAACTGTAGGAACTGAACGAAGGTATATTTAACACTGCCAGGACAAGTTCTTCTTTCACAAACACTTCTTTCCTTCTGCAAACAGACTTGCAAAGGGAACATAGTGGTTGCCTGCACCAATTGAAAAACTCTTGTTGAAAGAGAAAGCCTCTTTCTCTCAGCATCAATCCCAAGGAAGGTCTCTGAATGGCAATATTTCAATCACAATGCCCAGAACTTGGACTAAGAGTAGTTGCCAGAGGGATGGGATTTGTGATGTGTTTTATATTGAGTTCTCCCTAAAGAAGATCCTCAGATGATGGTTTGTATGCAAGTAGTTTATTGGAGAGGTAATCCCAAGAATTATGGCAAGAGAGTGGTGGAATAAAACAGGACTGGGAATAAAGCATGGCTTAACCAGCAAGTTATTGCTGTGGGCAACTGAAGTTTGAGCCTGCTGGGAACCCTCTTAGAGATCATGTGGAATTCACTCAGAAAGCTGGGTTATGTATCCACAAATTCTTGCTCCTTGTGCATACTCCAGCCATAAATGTGAAAGCTCTTACTACACTGTGCTTCAATGGTTGGTTAACTTGTCTCTCTCTCTTAAACTTTAAATTACTGGAAGACCTATCTTTGTCATGTTCAATTTCGGAACCTATTTTAAGACTTGACTCTTGGTAGGAAATCATATATATGTTGGTTGAATCAGTTAATAAAGAATACAATTTTTTGATTTCCAGAGCACTGACATGCACTTGCAGGATTGACGTATGTTGTGTACAGAGCAGGGTTTGTTCAGGCAAAAGAAATCAGGTGTATTATAAAATAAATTTTGAAGTGTGGAAATCACTAAAGCTAACACTATTGGGGTGTCAAGAATAAACCCCATCTGTTTCTGGAAATGTTATAAAATTGCATTTGTCTTTCTGTGTGCTATATTTTGTTTGTTAAAGTACTGATTTTTTAATCACAGAAATTGCTTCAACAAATAAAACAAACCTGGATTGAATTATTACTGCTCTACACTTCTTTGCCTACCTATTTGGCAATAGAAAATGTTCAGTGCTCACAAGGACCAAATGAACCCGACTCAGTTCTTCAGAAGACAGAAGCATTGTCCTTAATTTCTCTTCCAAAACATGACCACAATAGTTGTGATGTTTTATTACACCTACAATTTTTAAGAAGCTCACATTACATCAACATGGATTAGATGAGTGATTTTTTGAATATAAGTTTCAATCACACTCACCAAAATAGTTCACCTGCTGATCGATCATTATGGTATAAATCCAAAAGTACTGGTTACTCTATTCGCTGGTTCTTCAAGGTGAATTTACATGACATCTATAATTTAGCTTTCTGAGATGTTGTCATATTATTACTCTGTATACAGAATTTTCATATTTAAATTATTACAGACCTTATAGACTGATTAAAAACTATGAAAAAGAATTTCAGAAATACATTTATGCTGAACCCTCAGAACTTAAGCCTTAAATCTCTCTTCTTTTGTCTTGACATACGCTAGTCATAAACACCAACAACTTGCAAAAAGCTCCATTGGAGTTTCTGAATCCTACATCTGTATGAGATGTTAAGTCTTAGAACTCCTTGGGGTTTTAAATTTTGATACGTGTTAAAATGGAATTTGATCAGAATATTTTTATATGATATAATGGTTTTGATTTAGATCCTATTTTAAATAAGAGCTATTAATGAAATCCAGGACATAGCTTCTAAAATACTCCGTAGTCAACCTTTTTTTAATTTTCTGAGTTTTCATAAATAAAGTTACAGCCTTCTAGTTTTTCATCTGCCACAGAAGTTGAACTGCTAAAAGCAGTATTAAGTAAACATTTTTCATGTAGTAAAATGTGATTTACACAAACTTACTCCTTCAGTTTCTAAGGAAAGAAACATTTTTGATTTTCTTTTATGTATATCTGTATGAAGCTAAATAGCTTGTAAATGGTATACGTTTCAAATATCTCTTTGTGCTGAAGCAAAACTAGAAAGGCATAAACACATAGTTAATTGTGTCTTTATATCACATCCCCCAGCCCCATCACTCTATCCAAAGTATTGATTTGTTTGGTTATATTTTTCTGGAAGCCTTAAGTAGAATGATGAAGTTACAAGGGGGAAAAAAAAAATGTTCTTACAGATGATGGCAAAATTTAAATTCTCTTAAAGAGCTACCTTTGTGAATGCTAATGTGAATGGGAAATTTTATTACTAATTTGATATGTGATGACAAGTTTTTATGATATATCTTATTTTTCTCTTACCCCACAACCACAGGAAAGGAATTTCACTATATTTTATAAATTCCTCAAATGAATTAAGAAAATGAATTACCAAAAATGATTTGGGAAATTAAAAGTCCATCTCTGGTGGATATAGAGGATGTTTTATTTAAAGTAAATAAACACACTGCTACCCCCTTAATGATTATAGAAATATCTGGAGAAAAATAGGTATTATTATAAGTAAATAATTATAGATAAATTAGCTCCTCCACTGATGCTGAATATTTTTTAAGAAATTTCACTCTATCAAATTTTTGTTAAAAGAAAAAATATTTATTCATTTTTATTATGTACTTAAGAGTTACTTAGATTTTCAGGTGCGTTAAATGCTCCCTCCCGTTTTTTCTCTCAATCTTGATTTTCCTACGTCATACCTGAAAATATTTTACTGCATGCTCTATATGCCCCTATAATATGCTTTATAAAGGCCATGTTGTTTTTTGCTAAAACGATTTCTGTTGGCCTTCCAGTTCTTGTTCCAGTCCCTCAGGAGGCCAAGTGGTGTCTATCACGCACAACGTTCCAACACTTGCCCCTATGTCTTTATCATAATTTACCTTGTATCTTGAGAAAGTTTTAAAGGGTGTGTAAAAACAAACGGAAACAGCTTTGACTAAGATGTCTAACTAACTGATATAGTGTGAGCCAGACATTTTTGACAGAAGAGTAAGTGTTGCCCATATTTTTAAGGGACTCCTACTCTAGTAAGGCCTGGGATAGGAAAGATAGATCATCCTTAGGTGAGTATCAGAAAATTAATTGCAGGGGTGGCCTCTAAAGACAATGTGGTATTTGTCCCATGTTGATATGTTCCAGTTATACTGAAAACCTTTAATGTACTTGTTTTATGGCAGAAGCAGTCATGACTGTAGGCAGTAGTAGTTCTTGAGTAGCCAGCAGTATATGAGAATAACATATACTCAAAACACCTGTGCACAGCTCTTTCCATTGCATTTGAAGAGACTCCAACCAGACAAGTTTAAGGATAAGTAAACTTATTGGCTCGTGTGACTCAAAAAGCCAGAAGCACCGCTGGCTTCAGGTATGGCTGGATTCAGGAGCTCCAATAATCAAATCTGCCCATTCTCTATCTCATACATGGGCTTTCTCCTATGGACAAAGTAGCCTGAGTAACATCATACTAGTTTAGCAATCGTAGCAGAAAAAAGCGATGCTTCCATATAGCTATGAGTGAAAAGCCACATTGAAGAATTTGATTACTTTTGATTGAATCCGTCCTCATCTCTTAACTGCTTTCATCAGGACCAGAGAATATGCCCAGACAGGTGGGATTAACTTCATCAACCCTACATGGACAATGCTTCCCAAAAAACTAAACTGTTACCAAAGAAGAAGAGAAATTTTTTTTGGTGGGGGGGGGGGAGAGCCAAAAAGATGCATAGCCTCACTCTGTTTTCCTCTCCCCATACACTATTTAAGTTACTTTTTTTATATTATTTCCCCAGTGTGTTTGGATACTTAGATTCCTCAATACAGAAAAATCTTTTCTCACTTATTCTCACGGGACCATTGATCCATAGGAGCCAAAAAAATAAATAAATAAAAACAAACAAAAAGCTTAAAAAAATATTAAAACACATATGCTGTCTTACCTTTTCTACAAACACAATAATGATCTCCATCTAACAAAGTCAAGCATGTTGAGTTGTTTCTGCAAGGACCATTGAGTGGATCACAGAGGTTATAGCGCTGATGGCAGAATTGTCCAGAGTAAAAGGGTGGGCACAGACATACAAATTGCCCAGGGATAGTAGATTCATGACAAAGAGCTCCATTCATGCATGGGTCAGAGTCACATTCATTTATTTCTTCACTACAATTTTGTCCAGTCCATCCAGATGTACATTCACAGCTGAAATAAAATTGTAAGAAATTTTTGTTAGAAGAATTTAAGAAATGTGAACAACATTTTTTTTTAAGTTTATCCTTTGCATTTTCAATGAGGTTACTACATTCAGTTTGGTAGGTTTTTTTGTTTTCTTTTCTTCAAATAATGCATAGCTTAAAAATATTGTTAGCCTAATTTGCTAGGACAATTTAATGTACATTAATATGAAATTGCCTTAATTGGTTATAAAAAGATTTAAGAAGTATTTGGTAAATTTCTAACATAGGTAAGCACTGAAATATATCATAGTACAGTGTTACTAGAGCCCTAGTGGTGCAGTGGATAAGAGCTCAGCTGCTAACGAAAAGGTCGGCAGTTTGAATCCACCAGCCGCTCCTTGGAAACCCTATGGGGCAGTTCTAATGCTGTCCTACAGGGTCAGTGTGAGTCAGAATCCACTCGACAGCAATAGGTTTGTTTTTTTTTATTTACAGTGTTACTAGTTTAAGTTTTTGGAAACTACTGAATTGAATTACCAATTGAACATATTTTTCCAATTATTTCTTTAATGTAAAATAATTTTTACAGGTGGGACCACTGTTTATAAGCCTAAAATGATAATTAATTAATTACCTTAAGCAATATGTGACCAGTCCTGGTGGTGCAGTGGTTAAGAGCTCGGCTGCTAACCAAAAAAGTCAGCAGTTCGAGCCAGCAGCCATCCCTTGGAAATCCTATGGGGCAGTTCTACTCTGCCCTATAGGGTCGTTATGAGAAAGCAATGGGTTTGGTTTGTTTTTTGTAATCAAGGTGGAGCCCTGGTAGTGCAGTGGTTAAGAGCTCACCTGCTGGCCAAAACTTCGGCAGTTTGAACACACCATCTCTCCTTGGAAACCTTATGGGGCAGTTCTCTGTCTGACAGAGTTGCTGAATCGGAATTGAATCGATGGCCACAGGTGTTAATCAAGGTACTTCTTAATATTAAGCATTCTTTTGTTTAAATATTTAAGATGTGTTTCTAAAAATCATATTTCCTAATACAGTTTGAATAATGTGGGAAAACTGAAGAAAAAGAAACCAAACAGAGTAAAGCACTCAGATCTTGAATGCACATCAGGCTATAGCTCAGCCTGACCCTCAACCATTCAGTGTCTTTCACTGTCTTGGGAACTTTTGACTTCAAATAGCACTTTAGTCAAGCATCTTCCATCAAACTAGGCCAGTTCTGTTCCCAAAAATAGGACAACTCTGACAGGGCAGTGTGAAAAGGTTTTTCCACATGAAGTAGTATCTAAATAAGAGGGAAAGACTGGTTATAATTCAACCTGCAGATAGACATAAATGTAAGGTTGTTCATCAGCTGGTGGTAGCCAGTTATAAATTGTGGCCTCAGGGTGAGGACTTGTGTCAGTCTGGAGATAAGGAATAGCCCCAAGTCTTGAGTAACTGATATCACACAGGTAACTATTCATGAAAAAAGGCATGGGATATATTAGAAGAATTATTTACAGAAAAAAAAAAAATCCTTTACTGAAGGATTTTTAAGATAACTTGAAATCCTCTCACTTGCTTTGGGATAAGTAATATTTTGCCAAAAAAAGTGAAAAGAATTATAGGAAGGGAGGACAGAGGGGAGGGAGGGAGGAGGGAAGGAGAGAGGTAGAAAGGGAGGGAAGGAAGCAAGGAAGGAAGGAAGGAAGAAGACATGGAAGGAGGAAGAGAGGGAGGGAGGCAGGAGGGAAGGATAGAATGAAGGAAACAGGGAGGGAAGGAAGGAGGGAGGAAAGAACGGAGGGAGGGAAGGAGGCAGGAAGGAAGATGACCTTTCTTTATTAATAAATATAGAAGATACCAATATTGTGAGAAGAGATGGCTGAATGAATGGCTTGCCCCAACAGTTTAAAATGAATTCTAAGCAGATCTAGTAGCCATCAAAACAAAAAATGAAATTAATAGAAAGCAAGATGATCTTAGGCATAGTTGAAAATGAAATGTTTACTAATTCAAAAAAAATTAAATCCAAACTAAGAATCTGTTATGATTACTGGTGGATTTTAAATCTATTTGTCTAATATTTTTAAAATTTTGGTATGTGGAAAAAGTGATTGCTGCCGTGAAAATCGAACACATCTTTATAGAGAATGTTTGCTTTAGGCACACTTTATAACTGAGACAATTCAAACCTTTGCAATATCAAATATTTTCCTATGAATATGCTATTTCCTTTAAGAAGGAGTAAACACTTTGATCTTTTAATTTCCCATGAGGACAATTAATTGCTAATCACATTGGTGACTTCCCCATCTCGTTTGCCTGAGAAGTCCTGGTTTAAGATTGTTGTCCCAGAATAATTATTTAAAACACATCCTTTCATTTATAAATGTGTCTAAGGTGCTACTCTCTTTGTCTTTAATGCTGTTCTGTTTCCCCTTATTGAAACTTAATATTTTCCAAAAAACTATGCTATCATTTATTTCCTAATCATGCACATGATTTCACCTTGTTCTATCATTTGCTTGTTACACTGTTCAGAAACTTACTAAAATGTAAAGTTAATTTATGTAACACATAGGATAACTTCTGTTTAGTGTGTGATGTATTCTTTGATATTTTATAGAACTTTAGAATCTTTGAGTGGGAAGGAATGAGTAAAAAAAAGGACTCCGCTAGGCAGATTGATAAAACACTTGATCTGATAGAGAACAAATCTTTCTTTTTGCTTGCTTTCTTTTTTTTATAAAGAGGGTGAAGAAAAGATTATTGAGTACATATTCTAAATAAACTCAAGAATTTCTGTTTTAACATTAATAGGAAAAGAATCTTTTCTATTCATTCTATCAAGCCTCATATTTTTTTCAAGAAATATATACAATCTTTATAATTTGGGAAACAATATTAAAAAAAGTAATTTATCTATAGTGAAAACATTATCATCTATATTTTTAAGCAATATGTATTTTGATGTAAACAGTTTATTTGGGTATTCCATGAATATAATTTTCTTTAAATATTCTATATATTTCCAATACTCTACATGATTTAATCTCCTATGCTATGTAAGAAGACAGCTGATCAATAGTCTTTTTCACAGTTGCTGAATTCAAGCTGCTCTCTAGGCAAGTCAGCATTTCTAAAAACAGTTCCAGGCTTTTTCAAGATTCAGAAGCGTCTTCTTTTCATAGCAGGAAACTTAAGTGGCAGGCAAGCAGGGACAGAAAAATGCATCAGGTCAAGCCTTCAATATACTCACATTTAAAATCTGAAATAAATCTAACTGATCCCAGGCTACGTTTGGGAGAAAATCCAAAATCCATACGCTTAAATCTGGGACTGAGACAATAGAGCTAACCCCATGGACAGTGAGAGCATTTGTATGTTTGTCACTGTGATAATATAGGGGAACAATGAGAATAGGACATTTCACTGTTCAGTCATATGACCAGATTTTAGTAAATTTTGTTTCTAGAACTACGACAAGCATGGAAATTATCTTTAAAATGACTTTTTCAAGAATAACTGGAAGAAGACTGAAATAAAACATTTTCTTAGAAAGGAAGAGTGTAAGATTGTTGAAGCTACCATTCTGTGCATTTACTTACTGATCCATAAGTATGACTAACACAATACAAATGAGTAACATGGATAATTATATGATTCAACCTTGGCCATAAAATCAGTTATTATCTAAAATGTATACATTTAATATCCTTAAGTTTGTGTATTTGATATTTCTTTGTCTTTCCTGGGGTGTGTGTGTATACATGTGTACATGTGTGCCTTTGTATGCATGTATAGAAACACAGCAAACCGATGGCATACCAGTTATTCTTGAGAAACTTGCTTTAGACTCCTGGTGTTTTTCCAAATGGATTGTTTGGGCAAATAAATTTGTCTTCTTTTAAATATGATTTCCTAAATACTCAATGAAATGTAGAGTTGCACCTAAGTTTTACTCTCTAGAAATTTAAGTAAGTACATATATGTGAGTATGACACTCACCATATTATATATATATATATATATATACATATACATATATAAATTGTATTCAAATCTGTACTCTAAAATGTATGATCTCTCAAATACATACATATATATATCTTAGAGTTTTTTAATACATCTTAGAGTATATATGCATACATACTTTCAAATTGTACTTGAAAGTATGCATATATGTATGTATATAAGTATGTATGTATATATATATACATTAGAGGTTTTTTATATATCTTAGAGTACATATACATACACACTTTCAGGTAAAAATTTAAGTAGGAGGTAGGCATTTAAAAGACAAAACAAGATACAGAGTATTACTTAAAGGAGCTAAAGTACTGTGATGTAAAATTTAAACAAATGTATGAACATTCTTCAAAATATACTTCATAAATCTGCAGTATCAGTCAGAATAGTTTTATAAGGAGACATTTTAAACTCCAAATTTAATAAATAACAGACTTTAAGTTTCAAAAGGAAATCAACTGAGCAAGCAAACGCCAAAGACTTTTTATACATTTAGAAAATGGATTCTAAGCAAATGGGTAATAAAATAAATCTTTATCTTTTTGTAGAGAATAAAATTATAATAAATGCTTTATCTGCTGCCTAACTTCTTAGGAATAATATATATCAGCAATATATACTCTAATTACTCATTATGCATGCTTCTTTCTAGGCAGTATGCATATAATACAATTAATTATAAACTGTATTACAAATTTGGTTAGCTAATGTCAAAAATATATGGAAAATAAGTCCATGTAAAAAGAAAGCTAACATATCTTCTGAGATATAAAAATTATTAAGGACACATTATTTCATTACAATTTAAAATTATAGAACATCTCTTAAAAAAAAAAAAAAACCTAAACTAAATAGTCTCCACATTTGCCTTTTATTTATTTAAAGGTGGTAGGAGATTATAGAAGGGAATGAGAGAGGTAGAGATGAGAAAGACAAAAATGGTGACAAGGAAGCAGAGGCAGAAAAACTCCTATAAAAAATATCACTCAAGGTTCATCTTCTTGCAGATGAGATAGTCTCAAGGGGCTATCTATCTGGAAAGTATTAATACATGTGATCTTATTTCTCACCAGATCCTTCCTGGCATTTGATTAGTCAACCCAGGGCCCAACGAGTTGTAATATGATATTTAAAGGGCCTTAAAAAAACTCTATGTTATCACCTAAAATCCATGATAAATACTTAATAGAACATGGGACATCTCATTTTAAAAGATGGGGTAAAGTCACCAGTGCCTGCCTATCTGTGAATCCAATTCAAACTGACAAGGGAAATAAAAACCAGATGATAAAATTCTGTTTTTAGTATTAAAAAAAAAAAAATTATCAATAATCCCAAACCAGATTATAAGGGAAGATGAGCACCCAAATACAGTAAAAGGGGACCAAGATGGGAGAGGGTGTGAGGAGTAGGTGCCTGCAGCTGCAGGAATCCCACCCAGAATTTTCCAGAGCAGGGAACCAATGAAAAACTCTTTTTTGAAAATGAAGCTTGGCCAGTTTGCCATCACAGCCTGTCAGGAAAGATGAAGACAAAAGAAAGCAAAGAGAAGATGTTGAGATACATGCTTTTCAGAAGGGTACTTGACATCTGAAGCTTAGACTCAGTGAACCACTGTAGGCCAGGGCTGATGGTAAGAGATGCTGTTATAGAAATAGGCCCCCTGAAAACAATGGGGATAGTAGGATTCTACAAATTAAAAAGGCCATGAGGTAGTGTGTAAACCTCATAGTTATGTGGGCACAATTGTAGGAAGCATCAATGTTGGAAAGGGGGCGTGATCTAGAAAACAATAGAGAAACCTAAAACACAGTGTCTCTCTCTAGGGGCAAGATAGGTAGATAACAAGGCAATTCTTCAATCTATGCAATCAATATGAATCAAGAATGGATGATCAGCAGGCTGAGGGTAGCCATTCCAACTAAAAATGATGATCCCTTGCAAAGTTTTCAGACTGCAAACCCACTGACTGAAATAGAGGTCAGGTGCCCAGGAAAAGAAGACCCTACAATATTACAGCAAGTGTATGCAGTGATGATTCTGCCAAACCTTTCCCAAAGTACTTTCAGTCATTTACTTTAGTACCTACCTTTAGGTGAAGAGAATGACAAACATTTCAAGGACTGTTGGACTCGGATTCAATTTGGCATTGGCATCTTGGTTTTCAACTTACCTCATGTTGCAATGGGGCATGTATAAAGGCCAGGTAGTAAAGGGAACTCCTTGCCCAGATGCCTCTCACAGTGGACCCACTGGTGGTTGTCTCAGTCATCTAGTGCTGCTATAACAGAAATACCACAAGTGGATGGCTTTAACAAAGACAAGTTTATTCTCTCACAGTCCAATAGGCTAGAAGTCTGAACTCAGGGCGCTGGTTCCAGGGGAAGGCTCCCTCTCTCCATCGTCTCTGGAGGAAGGCCCCCATCATCAATCCTCCCTTGGTCCAGGAGCAACCCAGCTCAGGAACCCCAGGTCCAAAGGACGTGCTCTATTCCCGGCACTGTTCTCTTGGTGGTACGAGGTCCTCATGTCTCTCTGCTCACTTCTCTCTTCCATATTTCAAAAGAGATTGGCCCAAGACAATATCTAATCTTGTAGATCTCATCAACATAACCGCCACTAATCCATCCTATTACTTCATAGTGATAGGATTTGCAGTACTAGGGAAATCACAACAAATGACAGAATGATAGACAATCATACAATATTGGGAACCATGGCCTAGCCAGGTTGACAGACATTTTGGGGGGACATAATTCAATCCATGACAGTGGTCACTTCCCCAGTAGCTGAATATATACTTTAAATGGACAGTCTTTTCATTTAGTAAAATCTCCACATAATTTCTTAGGCCTGGGTGTTAGAACTATAGAGAAAGCCTATGAACCTGCATCACCCAGCCTGTACCATAAATTAAAAACAAAACAAAAACAACATAACCTCTTGGGAGAATGAGATTAGTGCCAACCTTAAAAGTCAAAGGATGATCCAATATAATTTATCTGTTTATGTCACCTATCTGGTTCCTACAAAAATCATGCATCACTTTGAAGGTGACAGTGAAGAAATCAAGCTCTATCAAGTAGTAGTCCAATTTCAGCTGTTGTGCCAGATGTGGTATATTTGACAGAGCAGATTAACACTGCTTTGGATACACTGTATATGACCAAGACTCTGGGGAATCTTTGCTCTTACATTTCTTTCAGGCAACAGGGTCAGAAAAAGTGTAAATTTCTTTGGAACAGTAAACAGTGGACATTTACGGTCTGATCTTGCCTCAAAGCTATGTTACCTCTCCCACCTTCTCTTATAATGTAATATGAAGATACACGGACTGTGTGAACATTCTACAGACTGTAACATTGTTCTATTATATTGATGAGATGTTAATCAAACTAGATAAGTAAGAAATAGCAAGTATGACAAAGGCCTTGGAAGGATATGTGTGCTCCAGATGGTGGGAGATAATTCCAATGAAAATTCAAGGGCCTGTTATATAAGTGAAGATGTTATGGATCCAATTTTCTGGAGCATCATGGGACATCTCCAAATTAAAGACAAATTATTGCATCTTGCACCATGCTTCACTAAGGAGAAAGCACAACATTTGGTAGGCCTTTTGGGTTCTATGGTCAGCTGTTTACCTATGGATATAGATGGCTGTTAGCTTTGAATTAGTCTCAGAGCAGAAAGAGACTTGACAACAGGTTCAGGCTTAAGTGCAAGAGGATTGCGTTTTTGGATGATGCCAATCAGCAGGGTCTGTGACATTAAAGGTATCAGTGATGGCAAAGGATGTCTTATGAACTTTATGGCAAACCCCAGTAGAAGAACCATAACATAGACTCCTAAGATTAGAGGAAGTCCAGACAGATGCTACCTGACAGTAAAGAGACTATAAAGTATATAGTAGTGGATGTTATTATGTGCTGCCCAGTACTGAAGCTTCATTTCCCCAGCTCCTGTGACTGTTGGTAACTGACAGTTCTAGGAATTGCTCTCAGTTGACAAGAGCCATTTCACTCAAGGTTGTTGCCTTTTTGTTGAGGCAGCCCATATCCAGTGACGGTTTGATGCAGAGATCAATAACTCAGCCCCTTTGCTTCAATGTGAGACAACGCTACCGAGTTGTCCCTGTTCTAGAGTTCCCAGTGCGATTGGTGAGGACTCCGTTGTTTTTACCTCACAGTTCACCCTCTGCTTCTATCCAATTCTGACTCTGTCAATCTCCCACAGATGTCTTCTTTTTGTTTTTAAAGTGTTGTCGATGATGTTGTTAGGCGTCCCTGAGTAGGTTTCCACTCACAGAGATCCTATAAACAACAGAAGGAAACACTGCACTGTCCTGCACTATTTGCACAATCGTCATTAGGCTTGAGCCCATAGTTGCAGCCACCGTATCAATCCATCTCATGAAAGGTCTTCCTCTATTTCGCAGACCCTCGCTCTTACCAAGCATGATGTCCTTCTCCAGGGAATGGTCCCGCCTGGTAACATGTCCAAAGTAGGTGAGATGAAGTCTCGCCATTCTCACTTTCTAGGAGCACTTTGACTGTACTTCTTCCAGGACAGTTTTCTTTATTCTTCTGGCAGTCTGTGGTATATTCAATATTCTTCACTAACACCATAATTCAAAGACATCAGTTCTTTTTCACTGACTGTCTTTTTTAGCAAGTATGATGTCCTTCTGCAGGGACTGGACCCTCCTGATAACAGGTCCAAAGTATGTGAGATGAAGTCTTGCCATCCTGGTTTCTAAGGAGCATTCTGGCTGCACTTCTTCCAAGACAATTTTGTTTATTCTTCTGGAAGTCCATGGTATATTCAATATTCTTCACCAACACCGTAATTCAAAGACATCAATTCTTCTTCAATCTTCCTTATTCATTGTCTAGCTTTCAAATGCATATGAGGTGATTGAAAATATCATGGCTTGGTTCAGGCAAACCTTAGTCCTCAAAGTGACATAGTTGCTTTTCGAAACTTTAAAAAGTTCTTTTGCAGCAGATTTGCACAATGCAATGTGTCATTTGATTTCTTGACTGCTGCTTCCATGGGTGTTGATTGTGCGCCAAGTAAAATAAAATCCTTGATGACTTCAATCTTTTTTTCTGTTTATCATGATATTGTTTACTGGTCCAGTTGTGAGGATTTTTGTTCTCTTTATGCTAAGGTGTAATACATACTGAAGGCTGTGGTCTTTGATCTTCATCAGTAAGTGCTTCAAGTCCTCTTCACTTTCAGCTGCATATTGTGGTTGTTAACGAGTCCTCCTCCAATACTGATGCTGTGTTCTTCTTCATATAGTCCATCTTCTTGGATTAATTGCTCAACATACAGATTGAATAAGTATGGTGAAAGTGTACAACCCTGACGCACACCTTTCCTGACATTAAACCACGCAGAATCTCCTTGTTCTGTATAACAACTAACTCTTAGTCTACGTACAGGTTCCGCATAAGCACAATCAAGTATTCTGGAATTCCCATTGTTTATAAAGTTATCCATAATTTGTTATGATCCACACAGTGGAATGCCTTTGCATAGTCAATAAAACACAGGTAAACATATTTCTGGTAATATCTGCTTTCAATCAAGATTCATCTGACATCAGCAATGATATTCCTCCTTTCATGCCCTCTTCTGAATCCAGCTTGAATTTCTCATAGTTCCCTGTCAATGTACTGCTGCAACTGTTTTTGAATTACCTTCAGCAAAATTTTACGTGTGTGTGATATTAATGATATTGTTCGATAATTTCCACATTCTGTTGGATCATCTTTCTTTGATATGGGCACAAATATGGATCTCTTCCAGTCAGTTGGCCAGGTACCTGTCTTCCAAATTTCTTGGCATAGACGAGTGAGCACGTCCAGTGCTGCATTGTTTGTTGGTTTGTTGAAACATCTCAGTTGGTATTCTGTCAATTCCTAGAGCCTTGTTTTTTGCGAATGCCTTCAGTGCAGGTTGGATTTCTTCCTTCAGTACCATCAGTCCTTGATCCTATGAAATGGTTGAATGTTGACCAAGTCTTTTTGGTACAGTTACTCTGAGTATTCCTTCTATCTTCTTTTGATGCTTCCTGCATCATTCAATATTATCCCGGTAGAATCCTTCAAAATTGCAACTGGAGGCTTAAATTTTTCCTTCAGTTCTTTCAGTCTGAGAAATACAGAACATGTTTTTCCATTTTGGTTTTCTAACTCTAGGTCTTTGCACATTTCATTATAATACTTTACTTTGACTTCTTGAGCTGCCCTTTGAAATCTTCTGTTCAGCTCTTTTACTTCATCATTTCTCCCATTCGCTTTATCTACTCTACGTTCAAGAGCAAGTTTCAGAGTCTCTTCTGACATCCATTTTCATTTTTTAAAGGGTATTTAAGTATAAATGATGAATAAGGCCACTGTACATAAATCCAGATCGAATAAGAATTGTTGCCTTTGAATAATGGTGTTGATGAAGAATACTGAATATACCACAGACTGCCAGAAGAAGAAGCAGTCTGTCTTGGTAGAAATACAGCCAGAGTGCTCTTTGGAAGTGAGGATGGTGAGACTTTGTCTCATACTTTTTACATGTTATCAGGAGGGCCCAGTCCCTGGAGAAGGATATCATGCTTGGTAAAGTAGAAGGTCAGGGAAAAGAGGAAGACCTTCAAGGAGATGGCCCGACACAGTGGCTGCAACAATTAGTTCAAACATAACAATTATGAGTATGGTGCAAGACCTGGTAGTGTTTCATTGTGCTGTAAATAGAGTCGCTGAAAGTTGGAACTGACTGATGGGCACCTAACAACACATAAATCAAGAGTTCTCCACAATAAACTTCCTGTATTCAAATATTCACCATAGAATTTGTTTCCTGGGGAATCTAACCTGTAATGCATTCACCTTGAGTTAGTGACAGGTGCTTTTATCCTACCTTTAGAAAAATACACATGTAAGGATACAAAGGAGCCCTGGTGGTGCAGTGGTTAAGAGCTTGGCTGCTAACCAAAAGATCAGCAGTTAGAATCCACCAGCTGCTTCCTGGAAACTCTACAGGGCAGTTCAACTCTGTTCTATAGGGTTGTTATAAGTCGGAATCGACTTGATTGCAATGGGTTTGGTTTTAAGGATGCAAAGGTCAATTTTCAAAATTGTTCTCTGTTCCATGGTTTTTAATGGCAAAATCCAAAGAATAGAAGACATCAACAGGACATTGGTTATACTGTCTGGAGTAATTAAAACAAATGATATGTTTATATATAATGAATTAGAAAAATATGCATATATATAATATATATGCATATATAAAATGTAACATATTTAATTATTCCAATTGTGTCAAAATGTTTGTATATATGCATTTCCATATATAGAGAAAATATTTAGAAGCATACAATTGGAATAGAAATATATATTCTGGGGCCAAGTGTTCTGGATTCACATGCCTTATAGTAACTACGTAATCTTGGGCAGGATACATCTCTGAGCCTCAGTTCCCTCACCTATAAAATGGGAACAATTTAAAAGCTTTCTTAGGTAAGGACTGAATAGCTAATACATGTAAAGCACCTAGAAAGTATCTGGAATATAGTGGGAACTATAATGATGATGATGATTAATAAATATGAAGATATAGAGAAGTAAGTTTGGGATGGGAGATGAAACATTTTATTTTATTTTTTTTAATATAGTTCTGTACAATGTAATTTTTCACTTAGTATATGTAATACACTAAGAATAAAGAAACAAAAAAATAGTTTGCTTTTCATCATAATTTGAAATCTTTTTTATACTTTGTAGTATGAGTCAGCAGCTGAATACTGCTTCTTTTTTTTTTTTTCTTCTGTTTGCTGAGTTTAAGCTTTTCTCTGCAGAGATCTGTCTTTCCATGTTATTTACCCAATAAAAGTTGATCACATTCTCTTTGGAGCCCTTGACTGTCCACCTGGCTGCCATTACATCCTTTTAAAATTATTCATTGTAAGTCTGATTAATAATAATAATAAATAACGTCCAGGAGACCATGGTCTTGGGGGATATCTAACTCAATTGGCATAACATAGTTTATAAAAAAAAAGTTCTACATCCTACTTTGGTGAGTAGTGTCTGGGGTCTTAAAAGCTTATAAGCAGCCATCTAAGATACTCCACTGGTCCCACCCCATCTGGAGCAAGGGAGAATGAAGAAAACCAAAGACAAAAGGGAAAGATTAGTCCAAATGACTTATGGACCACAGCTACCACAGCCTCCACCAGATTGAGTCCAGCACAACTGGATGGTGCCTGGCTACCACCACCAACTGCTCTGTCCCGGACACAGCTGGAAAAAAATGTACAACAAAATTCTAACCCACAAGAAAAGAGCAGACTTACTGACCTGACAGAGACTGGAGAAACCCCGAGAGTATGGCCCCCAGACACTCTTTTAACTCAGTACTGAAGTCACTCCTGGGTTCACACTTCAGCGAAAGATTAGGCAAACCCATAAAACAAAATGAGACTAAATGGGTACACCAGCTCAAAGGCAAGGACTAGAAGGCAGGAGGGGACAGGAAAGCTGGTGACAGGGAACCCAAAGTCAAAAAGGGGAGAGTGTTGACATGTCATGGGAGTGACAACCAAAGTCACAAAACAATATGTGTATTAATTGTTTAATGAGAAACTAATTAATTTGCTCTGTAAACTTTCATCTAAAATACAATAAAAAAGAAAATAATAAGAATGCCCAGGAGAATTATTATTTGCAGAGCATCTCTGGGATTGAGCGATAGCACTAGAAATCATTATCCCTCAATTTACTCTTTGCTTGGATTGGCACCATTGCCAAAGTGATGATGTTGATATGCCCACCCTCCATTCTGGTGCTTGTTTTATCTTTGGGAAAGAGCACTGCTGCAAAAGGTAGAAGCCCTTTCTTTTTGTCAGGTTTGCTGGGGTTTCCTCAAGTTTCCCAGAAGAGCAACATCTGAATGCAATGGCCTACAGTGGTAAGAGATTCTTGCGTGTAACCCTCATACGTCCAAAATAAGAGGTAACAAAGTTTTTCCAGATACTCCACCATTATCTGGTATGTTTAAACGATTTTTAAGAGCTAGCTCTATGGTTTTGTTTTGTTTGCTTGTTTATTTTTCAATCTGATCACATGCTCAGTATATTATGCTTGTATTTTCGGTCTTTTGTGCACATAGATGGTGTTATTCCTTTGTCAAAACTAATGCACTCTTCTTTCTTATAATTTTATTTATTTGTTATTTAAAATAGATCTCGGAAGGATCAGTTTAGATAATTATGATTGATTTGATATTTTATGCAGAATTATCAGACCAATATTTAATTAATGATTTTGGTGAACTAAATTTATTTTTGGTCATATTAGGAATTTGAGGCATTCCTTGGAGAAAAGTTTATTATTTTTTCACATATCCAGATATCTGCCTTCCTAGAAAGTAATAGAGTTTTCTTTATATAAAGATTTTGTAGAAGGACACCAATGATTTCATTTCCTTTTGAAATGCCTTCAGAAGCAAATGCCAAGTCAAGTTTGGCTAGTCATAGTAGAAACATTGTATAGTGGAAACAATATGCCAAATTTTGACAAATGTGGTATTGAAGCCAGAAAAATTGAACATATAAAATTGTTGAAATAACATTTTGCTTTTGAGAACTTGATTGTGGGTAAGTAAAAACAGATGATTGCTAGTGTTATGTTTTGAGTGCCAGACATATATAAATCATCAAACAATACACCCTACTTCATTTTAGTACCAGCTACCAAAATATACTTTAATTTTGAGTTGGATATTTTTTTTTTCTTCCAGATTTTCTAAAGGACATGTTTAAAATTCAATAATGCTGAGTATATAAACACTAATTTACTTGTGCCTACATTACATCTAGCGTCAAAATCCAGATTATTTAGCTATGTATTACTTTCAGTGCTACTACAAGGTGAGATGCGGGGTATGTAAAAATCTGAGATACTGGCCTCCACCGCCTGACTGTCTCTTATCCATTCTTCGGTTATCCAAGACATTTATGCTGTTCTCCAACTGACCACCCAGGTTAATGTCCCATCCTTTTGAGCTCTTTTAGTTTTCTCCTCCCCAACAAATCTTATCTGTCTACATCCTTTAGCAATTTGTTCAATGACTAGTTACAATGCTATTCTTAATAAGTGAGATAAAATGTTTATCTCATTGCCACACATTTTTAATTTACCAGAATTCTTCAATGCCTCCATTGAAGGGTGGTTGCCATTAAGGCCAGATGATATGTTACTATTTTTGAGAATACAGACTATTGGAACACTAAGTATTACGTACATTTTCATTGATATAAACAGTTTCTCTAACTTTTATGACAATCTTAGCATACTATTTTCCCTTTGTATTACATCTATAAAGATTCTATTATTAGAGAACACAAATATACTGAGATTTGTGTATGCCTGTTTGTTTTCCCTATTTTTATATATAAATCTATACAGTATTTTAGAGCCTGATTTAATGTCATGCATTATATTCATCGGTGTTCTCCAAAACGCTAAACATATAAACTGAATTTTCCATGCCAAAGTCTTTGTTATTTTTTGTTTCACATTATAGATATTGTAATACACAGGCACTCCTTGGAAACCCTATGGGGCAGTTCTATTCTGTCCTATAGGGTCGCTATGACTCAGAATCGACTCAACGGCAATGGGTTTGTGTTTTTTTGTTTTTATTTTTTCAGTAGCTTTTAAAATTCCTGAAGCTTAGACTGCATGCAAGGCCAATTAATTTTGAATTTCACAGGGAAGGACCCAGGCCTTAGCATTTTCTAAATGGTTCCAGTGTGCAGCCAACTTTATTCATCTTCCTGCAGTATTTGGATTAGGAACCCAAGCCTAAACCACTTAGCACTGGTTAAGGACAGGCTTTTGACATGGGGTTTTGAGGAGACATTCATTGAGGTCTTGTGAGAACTAAGCTTTTTAACTCCAAATAGGCAACTTTCATAAGTGATGCTCTTTCTCTCCCACTTGATATCATGGGTATAGATGTGGAGGCAGAGTCTGCTAATTTCACTTGGCCACTAGGAAGGAGTATTTTATTGACACATTCAGCATACAGAATATGGCACAGTCAAGGGACTCTCAGAAAAATAGAGTCATTTCCTACTACTGTAGCTCAGCTTAACTTTGGACTTCTAGTAAAATAAGCTATATATGTACATATATTTTTAATCAGTTAAGCCAGTGTGAATCAGTTGAAATTATCCTAATTTATATATAAATATACAAATATATATATATATAGAGAGAGAGAGAGACAGAGAGAGTAGCCCTGGCAGCCCAGTGGTTAAGTGCTAAAGCTGCTAACCAAAAGGTCGGCAGTTCGAATTTACCAGCCACTCCTTGGAAACCCTATGGAGCAGTTCTACTCTGTCCTATAGGGTTGCTATGAGTCAGAATCAACTCAAAGGCAACGGGTTTGGGTTTTTTGTTGTTGTTGTTATATACATATGTACATAATATGAAGATAATATTCTTAAAACTCTTGAAATTTTATTGTGTAATTTTAATTCATAGTAACAGGTTTCATTATTTCATTTTTGATCATCGTATCAAGCAAGAGTCAACAGACCTATTTTAATAGTTTAAGGTTATAACAACAACAAGAAAAAATGAGAAACCAGTCCAAATTCTTTAATTCTTTATAGACCAGTGATTGATGTACAAAAGGGGCACTTTTCCCTGGGGAAATGAAAGTAGGACTATAGGTCTGAAATCAACACAATCTGTAAAAAAGAAAATCCATAGACCCACAGCAGATTTTATTTATATCCAGTACCTTTATTGACATTCCACTGTCTTAAAAGTGGGCACAAGTCCACAATCATAAATTTTACTTAATTATTTTGATCTATATTTCAGATGCTACAAATTATTTTATCGATTAGACAAGTCTAATTGCTTTTTTGACTTTTAATATTTTATTACTCTATTTTATACCACCTATATTAAGAAATAAGGTACTCCCAAATTATTTAAAGCTTTTTATGAATCCCTGTCTCACCATATTCCTTTCCATTATTCCTTCCAAGGGAACAACTATCATGAAAGTTACGTTTATCATTCCCACTATTTCTTCTCAATTTGATCTCATACGTACGTACCTTTAAATAATATGCAGACTTTTTTTGCTTTGTGCTTAAGGGTTATCATATATATCATTATTAATGTACAGTTTTTGCTCAGTATTTTGTGTTTGAAATCCATGCACTATAATGCATTTGCTTTTCCTTGATTAAAAAACAAAAGACACTTAAAACATTCTTTCTTCAGTGTCTTTAAGACAAAGTCCCCCCTTTTGATGCCTGCCATTAGGAATCTTGATAAATTTTCACATACTGATGTGTTGACATATTGGCGTTGCCAAGTGAGGTTTTGGCATATGTGATAATTATCTACACAACTGTTATCTGAAGATCAACAATGGCTTGCTGACAGGCAGCAGTGGAAATTCCAGCATGAGACAGTTTTATATCTTAAAGTTGGCGAAGAAGTTCTACAGGAAAAAAAAAAGAAAAAGTCTTTTGGAAATCCTGATTATAAAAATTAGGGAAAGGAATGTGGAGTTCACATTTGTGAATTTCTCCTATGTTCAAAACACTAAACTCAAAGCTGTATATATATATATATAAAAAAAATTTCAAAGCAAGACTGGAAAACAGACAACACTCTTCTTAATTTAAATCTGAAGAGACTGAACCTCAATGAAGACCTCAAGCTGCTGAAGAATGAGAGCTTAAAGAACGGCAGAGCTAGAATCTGAACCTAAATCAACACGTCCATTGAGAAGACAAAATTTCAAACTGAATTTAATTAGAGAAGAAACAACCAATATACAAATGACACACTAAAAGTAAGAAAGGGAGAAATCGGCGCAGATGGTGAACATGAATGGAAAGAATATAGGCTTCTTAGAATGAGCAGAAATACAGATTCTGAGGATAATAATTTCAACTTAACTCCAGTATTTCAGAAGGGATCGACAGGGGAAAGTGCTACTTTTCAAGGGATGTGTTTCTCTGAAGGAAGAGTACTGACATCAAGTCATAATTTAAATAAAATAATAAATGTATATCCTTAAGATTTGGTGCTAGAAGAGAGATCCACTGATAGGGAAAAAAAGATAAAGGCCCAGCAGCATTCTAACTGCAGTTTCATCTACCTTCTTTCTTTCCCAGCCAGACATCTTGAGAGTCACATATAGCAGTCATCTCCATTTTCTAGCCTCTAATTCTGATTAGATTTTTGCCTCAAAGAATCACTGAAACCTTTTGCTCCATGCTCACCGAAGACCTGTATATTGTGGAATCCTGGGGGAATTTTTCTGTCCTCACAACAGAATTCAGCGTAGCAGTGTTGAAACTGCCACACCTTCAAAACCTACGTTTATACCTGAGACACTACCCATTCTTGCATTTCCTGCTAATCCTTCTTTTTGAGTGAATTATTTTCAAAGCTCTGATCTGAAATAAATTTCCAGGAGATTAATAAATTTCTAGGAGATTTTGTCCACTTAGAGGCTGAACTATCCATTTATACTCCCCAAAATGCAAAATTTTTATCTCTACCTCAGATTTTTCACCCGAGCTCCAGGCAACTTTAATTTCCTATTTAATATCCTCCACTTGTATGTCTCAAAGTTTTCTCAAATTTGGTGGTTCAATAATGAAATTTATTGTCTTCTCAAAAAAAACTGTCTTTTTTTAAAGGTCCTTATATAAGTATATAGTATATATTTCCATTTGTTTGCTCAAACTTAGAAGTCATCTCTATTTCCTCTTTCTCATCCCCATAATACTACTGATAATCAATACTGATTTTTTTATAAATATTAATTTTAACAAATTCATTCCATCTTAACTGATCTAAAAGCTCAAGTTAACATTATATCTTACATAAAATGCTGCAATAACTTCCTCTCTCTACTTCCAGTATTACATTCCATTCTCACACAGCAACGAGATATTTTCTTAGGCAGTAATAGGATTAATTACACTTCAAATAAATGAGGAATAGAAAATGGGAGCAGTCATTAGTATCAGGGTAAAGTTTGGGAGAGACAGTTCACTGACATCTTGGGAAAGACCAATGAAAAGTTACTTAAGCAAGTATGTGGCAATTAGGACCACATTGGGAAAAATCTACTGTTTTGTAGTTATACAAAAAATAACACGTTTCAATATAGAATTTTTTAAATAGCTAGGTATGGTTAAACACGTTTTTAAAAAATAGCTAGGCATATTATAACATTAACTGAATGAATAGTTATTATTTATTCACAAATATTTATTAAGTACTATGAGTCATACAGGATACTTGGTATATAATGGTATTCTAAAGAAATACAGCCCCTTTGAATAAGTCCAGTGAGGGAGGTGAACATAAAATAAATAACATAAAGCTGCATTTACAAATGTGTCAAGTGTAGGAAAAATAAAATATGATACTATGGATTGGGTGGTCAGAACACTTTCATATAGGACATTTTAAGCTGATGTCTTAGGGTCCTCGAGGAAAAGAGTGAGAGATAGGAAAGGATGCAATATTCCAGGCAGAAGGAATATAAGAAAAGCTCTTATTAGTGTGTTTGAGGCACTGAAAAAATCCCCGTAGAAGATTTGGCACCGGAAATCATATAATTAATCTAAAAAATATATAATACCTCAAAACCCATGTGTTCTTCCCTTAAATTAGTTTGTTTCTAATTAAAATAGTTTGATAAACTTTTATATTCATTATTAATTCTAAGTTTCTGGTGCATGTTAAAATGATAGCTAGATATTCAATCATTGTATAAAGCAAGTACTTAATGACCTTCCACAAGAATATAAAAGTCCTAAATTCCAGCATAATGTAAAAATATGTAGGGAAATATTTGCATCTCTAGCAAAGTAAAATGTTTGCATCTCTAGTGAAGTAAACAAAGAAACAAAAATTGCCTAACACTTTATGTAACTTCTCAAAAATTGTTTAGGTGACTTTGAACCATAAATACAGCCTGTTTGGGAAAAATTACAGTGCAAACACAATTTAAAGCCTTCGAAAAAGGAGGCACATAAGTCTTAAAAGATAGGTATTTGTAAAGAATTGCTGCAGTTGACCATGTATTAATTTGATTTCCTTTGAAAGTCAATACCAGATATGAATATTTAGGCTATATACATTAAAATCTCTGACAAAAGAAAGTATGTTCTCCTCTGCAGAGAGAAAATATTGTCTGATACTGAAGTCAAGAAAGAATTTTACATGTGGGTTTTTTAATATGGTACACTGGGAAACATAATGTATCATGTCTCTCAGTATGGCTTTGCAAGCAGTAAAGAAAGGTTCAAATGGACGTGTCTTAAACTGATCTGAATGAAAATTGAAAGCATAATGTAGCATGGTAACTTGGTGAAAGTTTTTTTTTTTTTTTTTTTTTTTTAATTACCTCAAACAATGTGCTCTAGGGATATATGTAGGAAACATCAAGGAATGAAATTTTAACTTATCTGTAAGCTTTTCTACATATCAACTGTCATATCATTTGGAAACAGATGGACCTCAGGCTGTGCATTTGAAATACATACATATTATTTACCAAAACAAATATGTGAAAAGAAGTCAACTTGATAAATCAACATAACTAAGATATGTTGAATATTTTAAAATTTTTGTAGGTATCTAAGAATATGGAGGTACATTTTCTTTACTCATTAGGTAGATTTTATAAAGACCTCATCTATCTATCTATATAACTATCATCTAGTTCTTTAGCTAGCTAGCTGTCTAGCTATCTAGCTAGCTATCTAGCTAGCTCTGTATCTGTATATGTATGTGATTGTTAAAAAGTTGTATTCAGGAAATCTATGTATTATTAATAAAATTAAAAATTCTGTTCTATATTTTGTGTGGAAAACAATATGGTTTTAGAGATTTGAGAATTACTTGGCAATGAAAGCTTATTTCAGCACTTATGTCGCCCCGGAAAGAAATAATCTTTGACAAAGAAAAGAAATAGCCCTAAGATGAAATAACCATACAAACTCTCAGTTACCTGGAGGCACACTAGGAAAGGTTTTGATTAACTCAGATGATCAATTCATGTCATAAATGTAGACAAAAAGTTTTTATCCTTAAATTTAAATCAAGAATCCCCATTATAAGAATGAACATAGCACTGAACAACTATTTCCATCACTGAGATGGCATAGAACGAAGGATGACAACGGAAGATAGTGGAAAGTGTTAATACTTATGGAAAAAGAAGGCCTACATTCTATAATTCTTCTGCTAAAAACATTTTATTGGGACAGCAAATTGATCTTTATAAATTTTGGTTTCCTCATCTGTGAAATAGGAATATTAGCAGTACATCATCTGGACATAGTTTTAACGAGAATCTAATTAGAAAGATCCTATGAAAACCCTTTGAGTGATGAACATAATGTATAAAAACTAATTTACTCTTTATGCTGAAAAAAAGAAATGTATTGGTGTTCTGTGAAATCATTACTCAGAAATCATTACTCAGAAATAATTACTAAGAAAGAAAATTAAAAAAAAGGAAAGCCCAAAATGTAGATACTCTTAGGTATGTGTTTTCCAAAACCATAAGTGTACTTTTCCATCCACATTTATTGTAAATGAAAGAATAATCTAAGTGGTAAAAAGACAATCTAAACATTTAAACATCAGTCTCCATTATCACTCATGTATACTGAATATATAGTAATGCGATAATGAGTATCTATTAAATGCTACTAGAATTTTTTATTAAATAATTTGAATCAAAATGAAGTTTTAATATTTTTAGGACGTTCTAGCAAATTGCTATTCATTTATTTTTTAAACTTATAATGGCATTAGCAGTCCAACTATCAGAAAGAAAGAAAAAATTATTTGAGAATATGATTGTATTGATAAAATATCAGTGTGGTGGAATGCAGGGATACACATCAATTTTATGTGTAAGTTATTTTTCTAGATGAATATTTGATATAAATTGAAACACCAAATGACTGCAAACATCTTTAATTCATAAAATTATTAGACAAATGTATACTGTGATGGTTAATGTTATGTGTCAACTTGGCTAGGCTATGATTCTCAGTGTTTTGGCAGAACTATGTAATCACCATAAGAAGCCATGGTGGCACAGTGGTTAAGTGCTCAGCTGCCAAGACACACACTATTAGTCATTCCATTGTTATATGTTCATGCAATCAGTGCAAACAACCTGAGTGTATCATTTCATGTCCTTTCAAATATTGTAAACCCATATCTAGTGATTATCCCTGTAAGAGCGTGGCTGACTTTGATTTCTTTTATTGGCCTTTCAGTTTTAAAAGTAAATGTTTGTAAGTGTGACATAACTTCTCTTAAAAAATAAAATAACTGAACATGTAGTAAAACAAAATTGAGTTGTGGAGGTCAGTAGTACTATTCATTAAATATTTTTGACTTTCCACCTTCCAAACAAAATGTAAGATAGCACTTCCTGGTCTGCTTCCGGGTGAGTAGGCTAACATGACTAAATTTGGCCAATAATTTGTGAACAGAAGTGATAATTGTCACTTTAAAGTTAAAGCATTTAATTAAGGGTGAGAAAACTTTCGGAGCTTTCTTTCCTTCTGTACTTAATTTATCAGTATTTCAGTTGGTGGCTACCATTTAACCTTCAGTTCAGGAATAAGGGGTGAGAAGAAAAACTCTTAGCCATCTGTGCATACAGATATGATAAACAAACCTTTGTTCACTTAAGCTTTCTGAGATTCGGGGGTTATGGTTCACTGCATCATAACCCAACCTGCTTTGGTATATCAGTTTCCATAAAGAAATTAATTAATTAGCAATTAGGGGTTATTGATAACTTCTGAGGAAATAGTTTCCGTATACCTTTGAGGATGGCAGTTATATGACAGTTAAGTACAAGTGGTTTTAGAACAGGGAACATAAACTGTTCTAGGGAATAATAAGGCACAATAAGACATTTTTGAGGGAGAATGGTTGAAAAAAATGTTGAGGAGAAGGGTTAATATGATTGTATAAAATGGGCAGTTTTCACAGAGAAGGAGAGAGAGAAATTGCAAGATAAAAAAACGTCATTGTTGGTGTGCTCTGGAAAGAGGAGGAACTAGCGTTACCAGTGTGGATTGGCTTTGGAAAAGAATAGATGTACTGATTTAGTATTAAAATTAAAAATTAACTGAGTGAAGAGCACATACTGCATGGTTCCATTATATGAGTCTACAAATAAGCAAAATAAATTTAAAGTGATAGAAATCCTGGGCAGCAAGAAGGAGACTGGAAATGAACTAGAAAGGAACACAAGGAAAATCTCTGGATGATGGGTATATTCTTTTCTATTTCTTGATTTGTATGGTAGTTACACAGTAAATACAATTGCTACAATTCCTCAAATTATACATGTGAGATCTTTGTCTTTTGTTGTATGTAAATTAGGACACAATAAAAAAGTTTAAAAATTGAATGCTTTAAACAGGCTCTTTTTTCTTAAAATACCCCCGCCTCAAAAAAAAGACAAAACAAAAACAATAAGGGAACAAAGATTACTTAGAAAAATAAAAACAAGTACAAGCATTCCTTTACTTGATTATATCACATTATATTTTAAGAACACCTCATAAAATTCTGATTACTGACCTTTTCAGGAAAAAAAATATGAATATTTCAATGAGGAAAATTCTCATTTACATTTTTCCCTTTGTGTGTAACTGCTTATTCCTTTTTTTTTTCCACAGTTCAATAAAAAATAATTTAGTAGCAAATTCCATAATCCTAAATTTTACATTTTGTGCCACTGCCGTCACATGCAACATTGAAACTGAGGGAAACAGACACTGATGGTTTGCAATTCATTTCTAATGAACCATTTCTGAGTGTGTTTGAATATATATATATTGCAGTTTTTCTTAAATTTCTGGGGCTTTGTGTAAAAAATAAAGTCACCACCTTTTTACTTAAATGTCAATGACAACCAAACAAATACATTCTATTCTTTCATAACAGAATGATCACATTTAATCTAGGCTTTGCATTTGAGTTCTATATGAAATACTTAGATGATCTAATGCCCATTGATTTTTTTCTATTTTTTAAAATAATAAAAACTAGTGTCTAAATATGTTCCTACACAGCTCTGTGAATAAAACTCAAGATATTTTATGTATGGCTATGAGAAATTAGGAGGAGTCCTGGTGGCACAGTTGTTAAACACTCAGCTGCTAGCCAAAAGTTCACTGGTTCGAACTCACCAGCTGCTCCGCAGGAGACAGATGTGAAAGTCTGCTTCTGTAAAGATTATTGCCTTGGAAACCCTATGGGGCAGTTCTACTCGATGGCAATGGGCAATACTAAATTATGAAATTCTGGACTGGACTACCATGGCCTTAAGGAATGTTTTAATACTTGTGCTATAATACATCACAAGGTGCACAGGGAGTTTTCATACAGTGGGTATAAACCAGGAACTTGATCTCTTCTGCAACAAATTGCGGTAAAACTGATAAAACTGTCTACATCCTTCTTCCTTCCAACTCAGCTTCAGTGAAGTAAGATAATTTATTTATACATTTAAAAAATGGGTTTACATGCCTGCAGTGTGAGAAGCAGAGGTACAGGGCCTGCAATAAATCTATAAACAAGATAAACATCAATCCCTGCCACTGTTAAGCTAAGATTCCAGCAGATGAAGACATAAATATATAATAAATGTAAAATTATGTAAGTTATAGAATATATTAGAAAAAGATATATGCTACAGCAAAAGAGAGAGAGAATAGGTAAGGGAGTGCCAGAAGTAGGAGTAGTTTGCAATTTTAAACTGATTGGTTGAGGTAGAACTCATTGAGATGATGAGATTTGAGACAAGATTTAAAGGAGGTGAGAGCCAGGAGGATAAGTGGGGAAGGGAACTCCAGGCAGTGGGGCCAGCCAGTGCAAAAACCTTAGGCAGTTACACACCTGAAAATTTCAAGAAGAGAGAAGGCCAGGCTGGCTAGATGAATGAGTAATGGGGAGAGTACTAGAAGAAATAAGAGAGAATAGGCTACAGAGCAGATTATGTGACCCTCATAGTTTAAGGCTTCTATTATGAAATGGGAGTCGGTTGGAGTGGTTTTACCACAGAAATGACAGGCTTTGATGTAGAGATTTAAAGGGACATTCTTTTTGTTATTCCTTATTCTATTTCATTCTTGGAACAATGAACCTGGATAAACCCCTACTGCTCTTTAGTAAGGTGGCTTGGCATATGGAACAGAGCACTAAATTTGAAGTCCAGGGGACTGGTTTCTCTCCACTAACTTGAATAACTTACTTAGACTTTTTGAAGTACCATTGAAAACAAATGTGAATTTCTTTTTACACTTGATTGTCATTTTATTATAAAGGTACAAAAATTCTTTAGATATTCTGGAGAGCAGTTTTTTGTTTTTTTTTTTTGCTTTAACGAAGAGAAATTTATTTCCTCACAGTTAAAGTAGGCTAAAAGTCCAAATTCAGGGTGTCAGCTCCAGGGGAAGGCTTTTTCTCTCTGTCAGCCTTCTTCTCTTTGGTGTTCCCCCGGACTAGGAGCTTCTCTGCGTGGGGACCCGGTCCAAAGGATGCCCTCTGCTCCCAGCACTGCTTTCTTGATGGTATGAGGTCCCCCTGGAGAGCGGTTTTTTGATGGCTATATATATAAAATATTATCTTTTATGTGTCAGCTTTGATTCATTTTAAATTAATATTTATGTATGCTGTGGGTAAGGGTGGATATTTAAAAAATGAATATAAAATTGTTCCCTAACCATTTGTTGAAAGACTATTCTTTCTACATTGAATTATATGGGAAGCTTTGTCAAAAATTAATTGGCTGTATGTGTGTGAGTCCATTTCTGGACTCATTCTTCTCTATTATTCTATATGAATATCATTATATTACTACTACACTGTCTTGATTGCTGTAGCTTTATAGTAAGCCTTAAAATTAGGTGTTGTAAATTCTCCAAATCTGCACTTTTTCAAAATTGTTTTGGCTATTCAAGGTCCTTTATACTAAAAAAAAAAAAAAAATAGAATCAGCTTCTGAATTTCTATAACAATCCCAGTAAAATTATGATTAGAATTGTAATGAATCGCTAGATCAATTTAGGGAGACAAAATATATTAACAATGTTGTGTCTTTCACCAATCTTTCTTCTGTTGATAACACAGATTGTGTTTCAAATGTTATATCAACCTCACCTTCTTGGAATAAACCTCCCTTTTTATATTGTACATTCTTCTGTATTGCTCAATTTATTTGACAATATTTTGTTAAAGATATTTGCATCTATATTCACGAAGGATATTGGTCATTACTTTTCTTATACTGATGCTGTCTGGTATTGCTATCAAGATAATTTTAACATCATAAAATGAGTTGGGAAATGTTCCCTTCTCCTCTATTTCCTAAAAGAAGTTTGTGTAAGATTGATAAAATTTATTCCTTAAAAGTTTGACATTAATCACCAGTAGAGCCATATGGGCCTGAAATTTTCTTAGTAGGAAGGTTTTAATGTGTATTATTTCTACTGACAGTTTTACTAATTATTAATTGTCTCTTTCAAGCAATTTATCCATTTTATCTAAGTTGTAAAATTTATTGGCATAATGTTGTCCATACTATTCCTCCATTATCCTTTTAACATCTGTAAGATAAGTAGTGATATACCTTCTCTCATTCCTTCTATTGTTAATTCATGGTTTCTTTTTTTTTTTCTTTTTGATAAGATTTGGTACAGGATTATCAATTTTATTAATGCTTTCAAGTAACCAGCTTTTGGCTTCATTGATCTTATCTATTATGTATCTGTTTTGTTTTTCAATAACTTCCAATCTCATCATCTACTCTTAATTATTTCCTTCCTTTTATCTTATTTGGGATTAATTCTCCTTTCTTTTTCAAAATCCTTAAAGTAAATGCTTAGATCACTGATTGTGTCTTTTGTTCTTTTCTAATATAAGCATTTAATACTTTATATTTCCCTCAAAATACTGTTTTAGCTATGTACCACATATTTCTTTGTGTTGTTTTTCTATTTTCTTCAGTTCTACGTCTTTTTTTTTATTTCTCCTGTAATGTCTTTATTATCACATGTATTATATAAACATATGTTGGTTAAATTCCAAGTATTTGGTTATCTCCCAGATATCTTAATTTTATTTATTTTATTACAGTCAGAGAACATATACTGTATGAGTAAAAATTCTTTTAAATGTACTAACATACTCTATGGCCCACTATAGGGTCTAATGTTTTCTTTTATGTTATATATGTTATTTTATATAATGTTATATATATATTTCATATATAACTGAAAAACTAAATATTCTACAGTTTTGGGTGCAGTATTCTATATGTCAATTACATCAAGTTGGTTAATTGTGTTTTTAAAATCTTCTATATTCATACATTTCTTATTTTTTTTTGTTTGTTTTTGGGTATACTTGTTCTACCTCTCCTGTAAAAAGAGTGTTAAAATAGTCTACTAAATTTCTGACTTTGCCTATGTGGCCTTCTAATTTTGTGAGGTTGGTTTCATGTATTTTGAAGCTCTTTGATTAGGCGCATACCCAATGAGGGTTGACTCTGTCAGTATGAATTTTCTCTTGGGGATCTGCTAATGTTCCTTGTTTAAAAGTCTAATTTGTTTTATATTAATACACCCACTTCAGTTGTATTATGATTAATTAGTGTTTGTATAATACATATGCTTCCAACTTTAAAAAAAAAATAACCTATCTTTGTCTTACATTTATATCGAGTTTTCTTTAGTCATCATACCAGTGGATATTGCTTTTTTCATCCACTCTGTTAATTTTTGTCTTTTAATTGAAGTGTGTGTACCAATTAATTTTTAAATAATTGCTTAAAAAATATAAAATTTATGCAAAATTGTCAAGATATTTCAGAGTTCTCATGTAGGCTGTGGCAATATATGTATAAAGACCAGATGATAGGAATCTAAAATCATGTATTTGGAGTCATACAGATCTGGGTCTGGTATTTAGATTCACCACTTTCTAACACTGTGACTTTGTACAAGTTACTAAACATTTATAAGACTTGGTTCTGTCATAAATAAAAGGGGCATAAATAAAGTCTCACTAATTGATTTTTTATGGCATAAAATGAGTAACCTCTAAATATCTGCTATATATAGCCTAATTAATTGTTTCTGTGAATATAATATTAAAGCTCTACAAAAGATAATTTGATAATATCTGTTCAAATCTTGAATGCAGACACACTTTGATTAGCCATTTCACTTGTAGGAATTTATCTACAAACATGCACATATATATGCAAAGGGGTACATATAAATACCAGTTTATAATTGCAGGATATTAAAGCTTGCTTAAGTGACCATAATGTTATATTGATAAAAAACTGTGTAGGTATCCAAAAAGAAGGTGAAAGATCTACATACTTAAAAGTTTGTTGAAAACTCTGGCTTGTGTAAAAAAAAAAAAAAAAAAAAAAAAATCTGCTGAAGATGGATATTTTGTCATAGATTACTATTTCCTTGATTGAGTTTAGTTAGGATTTTACTTTGTATTCTAGAACTTAGGTCTTCTATGTATAGCTGGAAAAAATCTTTAGTAATACACCGGAATTTTATACTTTTCACTCAATATGTTAAAATAAATATAAATCAACATAGATTACCTATACTTATTAAATTTCAGGCACTTCTTTATTTTTAATTATCATATCCCTTAAGATTTTTTTTAACATATCTTTATAAGAAACATGAATTTTTCCACTGCATAATGTGTCATATTTTAAAGCATTTAGGAAAAATTTGCATAAAACCTCAACTAGAAAAACGAAAAAAAAAATTCATATAGTCAACTAGTGACAACACCTTCATATTGTCTGAAAGTCTCCTCCACAGTGTCCATAAGAAAAGCTGGCAAAAACATCAGCACAAATGCCAATTACATAGGCAGCAAAGGAGCCAGATGCTGTTGGCAAAACATGCCCCAGAGTGTGGCATCTGGGTCCAATAACTGCCATACAGAGTCCCATCTGTAGCTAAAGCTGTTGACTCTGCTTTGGGGGAAGAAAAATCAGAAATAAAGAAGGCAGTTAAATTCTAAACCATGCCAGGAATCGCAGAAGGCAGGTTGTAGTCAGCATTCAAATTATATCCCTAGCCCAATTTGCTTTTTAATGTCTTGAAACTGTGTAAACACTAAACTATGTTAACTCCAGTTGTTTAGAGATGAGCCTCTGTAGGTAGGTAGTCCAGTAATTTAGGACACACAGATTACTTGAAGAGATTCAATATTCCAACAAATGTTTATTATCCTAACATTTTTCTTCTCAAGAAACATAAGCATATGGTCAATGAAATGCAATTCTCATTTGATCTATTAAAATACATGCTATTTTAAATATTCATTATGTATGCATTTTAATATGAAGAATTTGTAGATGTCAACTTCCTCGCAATTTTTTTTGTAAGTTTTCTTCAGACTGACTATTTGCAAAGTAAAATAAGATATGCACTGTGTCCTTTACTGAGACTTCCAAAATTTTTGCTTAGTAGAAATCTGTGGGAATACTTTAAGCCCCAAATCTTAATTAAATAAACTCTTCCTCAATTACAAAGGAATAATTAAAGTTATCTGTTTTATACAAAATGGGATGAGTTTTTATATATATGTATGTATATATGTATATATGTATGTGTGTATATATATATGTATATAGAGCCCTGGTGGCACAGAGGTTAAGTGCTATGCCTG
>NW_004444019.1:2865184-2879886 GCF_000243295.1 Trichechus manatus latirostris
ATGTATATATATAAGAAGCCCTGGTGGCACAGTGGTTAAGAGCTTGGCTGCTAACCAAAAGGTCAGCAGTTCAAATCCACCAGCCAGCCACTCTTTGGAAACCCTATGGGCAGTTCTACTCTGTGCTATATGGTTGCTATGGGTCAGAATCAACTCCACGGCAATATATGTACTTTTTTTAAATATACACACACACATATACATATAATTTCAACAAATCATCATTTATAAGATGATATTCTAGTCTTATCCATACATATATTTTTCAAAATAAGATAAAGTTTGGGAATAATAATAACTAATGATATGTAGGGCTAAGGATACATCAGGAACTGAGATAAATGCTCTTAGAAAGAATTTCATTTAATTATTACCATAATCCTATGAGGTTTTGTTATTATTACTTTCACTTTCTGTATAAGAAAATTTGAAACATAGAAATGTAAGGTAGACTTGTTTATATCAGTTCGCACCAATATTTAGAGACAGAACCAAATTTTGATACAGGCACCCTGACTCTGTTTTTTTCTCTATATATACTATGAGTAACATAAAATACAACTTGGTAGAATCACTACCTTAATGGTAGAGAAAAGGCCTCTGAAAATCTGTTCCTCCATAAAATTAATTGTTGTTGTTGTTGCTGTTGTCTGTTGTTGTTGAGTCGATTCTGACTCATGGCAAACCCATGCATGCAGAGTAGAACTCCATAGGGCTTTCAAAGCTGTGACCTTTCAGAAGCAAACAGCCAGGCCTGCCTTCTAAGATACCTCTGGATGGGTTTGAACTGCCAACTTTTCAGCTACTAGTTGAGCACTTTACTGTTTGTACCATCCAGGAACTGGAAAAATTGAAAAATTAACTTTTTTAAAACTCTGGAAATTAATAAAGGCTTGTAACAATCAGAAGAGTGTTTATTCAGAAAAATGGTTGAGTCTCATAAGAACAGCCAGCTATATTTTTTTTAACTTGCCCTATTCCCATTTTTGTTTTCTAAGATCCAAGGTAGCCTTGAGAACCAACAACATTTCAACTTCTGCAGCTATGAAACAAGTAGCCTGGAAGACACTGGCGGGGACAGAATGGGTTTGGAGTGTACTCAAAAGCCCCATCCCAGGGAAATTTTCACTACATTACTGGTCTTGCAGCTCTCTGAATAGCTCCATTGTAAGGGGTTGACTTTATCTGACCTAACTCAAAGCTCCTTCTAGTAGAACAGCCCTATTCTCTAGAAATTTATTGAAAAAACTCAGTGGCAAGTGTTTAACACTGTACCTTCCTTGAGGTGGTCTTTCCAGCTGGGACTAACTTGAGAATGACCAGAGTACTTAAAAGTAAAAGCTGGAGAATGAGATGTCCATAGAGGATTTTGGAAAGGTCAGGCATATCCTGGGAAATTAGAAGGCAACACGTGTGCAGGGCTGAGCTCATGTCTAAGAAAGATGTGAGAATGTCCTAATCTCTGATCTCTTACTCATTTTGAGGCTTTGCACAAACAAGAAGTGAAGGTTAACCAACAGGTAAACTCAAAAGAGGTTTGAAGGCGTGCCTCAACATGTACACAGAGTCATGCACTAAAGGCTGGGAGATTTATTTGTCCAAAGCATTTAAGAAATTGACTACTGGCTGACTACTAAGCTAGTGAGCAGACACTTCAAAGGGCATGCATGACCAAGAACAAATACTTCACAAAACTAAAGCAGCAAAATCATTAAACAAGAAACAGCAATGGCAACAACAACAAACAATAACATTGAGGGATCTTATTTGCAATGTTGCCACAATTATATAAAATGACAAGTTTTCATTTAAAAATACGAGATATGTGAAGAGAGAAAAGTATGGTCCATAAATAGAAATAAAATAAGTCAATAAAAGCTGTTCCTGATAGAGCCCAGATACTGGGCTTACTCTACAAAGATATTAAATCAGGTATAATAAATATATTCAAATGATGAAGGGAACCATATCTAACTAATTTAAAAACAATGTATGAGAACGAAGTATTGTCAAATAGAGGATATCAGTAAAGATATAGAAATTACAAAAAAATTAAAAATTCTAAAGTCAAAAGTATAAGAACTGAAATGAAAAATTTACTAGGAGAGTTCAATAGCAGATTTAAGTTGGCAGAAGAATGAGCCAGTCAGTATTAAGAGAGTTCAGTTGTGATTATCCATTCTGAGATCAGGAAAAAAAGAAATATGAAGAGAGCCTTAGAAACCTGTTGGACACCATCAAGAGAATTAACATACACACAGTGGAAGTTCTAGAAGGGGAAGGAAGAGAGAAAAGGGTAGAGAGAATACTTGATGAAATAATGCCAAAACTTTCCAATAATAATTTTTCCATAGGTCATTCTCTTTTCTTTGCTCTCTGAAGTCATTTTGCACCTGCTTGAGAGGACTGCCCTGCTCTTCCTAGAGACCTCAATTGTGTAAGTAATAAAATTTTTCATACCCTCTTTGTGTGTGTGTGGTGTCGTTAGTCTTGACATCTGAACCAAACTTTGGGTAGGGGTTGCACCTGATTTTTCAGGGTGACCATAACATTATTATGATTCACTAATACTGAAATAAAGTGACTTTAATTGAGTCTGATAGATTTTGTTTTGTTTTAGATTTTTAAAATCTTTGCATCGAATAGTAATATTTTTATTTAAATAAGTAATATCGTGTTGGATAATTAATAAATCAATATTTGAGTACTCTAATTTGATGTATCTTATAAGAATAACATATTTTGGACAAATGAGTGAACAAACATAAGTGGTTTACATGCATATGTATATATATGGCATACATACATAGTATATATGCATTCACACATATATACATTCATATATATACATATGTATTTCTATATATTCACACATACACATGAGACTGCATCTTGAGAAAGAGAAAAGCATCTCCTAACATCTAGTAGATGGTCAGATATAATCAACTAGGTTTTGGTGTGCTGGGGGGAGGAAACACTCACAGCTAGATCTTGGTGTTCTCCTGTTAAACATTGCAACTGACAATTTTAACAAAACATTAATATCAATATTAGACAAAGTCATTCTGAGAAAAATTATGGATCATAACAAAAACAAGGCTACTCCATAATTATATAGGAACACAGCAAAAGCATAGGCAAAACCAAAAGAATGACCAAATATTCCCTTGTCCTGACTGGTATGAGTGACTGCTGCTTCTTTAGTTTGGTTTTTGCCTCTGTCAAATCTTCCATCCTTCTAGATAAGACTTTTTTTAAGTTACCCAACCATAGAATTATCCCCACATCCTGATAATACCTAATCCAGAGCAAAGCTTCACTTGGTTAAATCCTACCCAAAATTACCTAACACAAACTCAAACCTATACTAAATCCTTTATAAAATCCTTTTGCTAAGACGTCCTGTGGTTCTACATGGTATGCATCCTCCTTCGCTGAGTTAATAAACCCAAGCTGTTTAACCCCAGGTGTATGGCGTTTGGTTGGAGGACATTGACAGTGCAGGTGCCCATACACACAAGCATACACAAATTATTTGTAAGAGTTAAAAAAGAGACAAAGATAAAAATTATATATCAGCATCTCGGTGGAAAAAAAAAACTGGAAAATATAATAGTACATACTTGTGGACTATAATAAATAGATTTATTTAACGAAAATGAAATAACCATTGATAACTACTAAGTTTTTTTTTTTTCCTCACATAGCTCATAGAAAGTTACTTATCCACTACATAGATGGAGAGGCTGTTCATACTAATTTATGATGATATATACACTTTAATAATTGATAACATCACATAAAAAAGCCCTGAATTTTTATATTTTTGTATATTTAAACTAATATCAACCACTGGCATTTTGAATTTTTCTATATTACCCAAATTATTCATATTTTTTCTTCCTGCCATCAAGATATCAAATTCAACTATTGCCAGCTACTTAATAAACTGCCTACTGTTGGCCAATGTGGATATTATAGCCCACTTCAGTCACCAAAAGTGAGAAACACTTGTTGTTTACCAAGAATATCTCTACCTGCTTGAGATGATCCAGAATTCTCAACTATAATCACAAGGCAAAAGAAAGTGTATGAGTTACTTTGGTGGACACTCTAAAGTCATTTTGATTTATCCCTGGAGAATAATCATCTAAGCATATTTGTTTTACTATTAACCTGACTCTGTGGCAAGAAGCAAGGCATTACAGTTACAATACACCTGATTTTGCATCTATTTGTGAGGTCTAGTATATATTGAACAAGTCAAGGAATAAAAAGCATTAATTTCAGGTAGTCCCCGACTTACGGCGTATTTAAGTTGAACTGCGCTGCACTTACTACCTTATGTGTTCTTTTTTTTTTTTGTACATCTTATTGTTAGTAATATGTACTATATACAATGTTAAAATATATTTGTAAGTTTATATATAATGTTTCCTACCCCCAAAGACAAATAAAGGTCAGATTTAAAAAGACAAATACAGGTCAGATTTAAAAAGACACTGATAATAAAAGGCAATAATAAAACTAAAAAAAAAAAAAAAAAAAATGACATGTTCAACTTACATCAGAACCGACTTACGTTGGAGTTGTTGAAAAGGAACCCCATCATAAGTTGGGGACTATCTTTAATATATATCTGGTTATTAAATGTTTGAAAGAACAGCAATAGCTACTTAGACTTTCTATTTAGATTTTCTACTCTCTTCTCATACAAAAGCTAATTAATACAATGGGATTACAAAAAATAGAAATTAATTATGTCATTAAATTTATCAGTAACTTGACTAAAATTATCCAAACTCATAATAATATCTAGATAATAAATTAAAAGTTTCAACTCAATAGTAGATCCATTCCTTCCTTGTCATATTGTGGCACCTCTTATTCTGCATGGGATGGTCCAAAACAATGCTGAAATGGCAAAAGCATATTTTGAAGAAGTAAATTTTTATTATGTGTCACAACCGCAAATTGCCTTTCCAGTTTAAAATGTGTTTATTTCCTTATTTATTTGACACTTGGACTTCAGTATTTGCAAATTTCAAGCGAATGTCACACTGTCTTGTCAGTATATGGCTCTTCAACTCTGGATAGTTATTTTAATTAAATGGATGTAAAATGAAAATAACACCTGGATACATTCCAAGGACATTGTGCACGTCAAGTAATTTCGTAAAGAAAAGTGGAAATGTGTTACTCACTGATAATTATTGTAAAGGTCAGTACAGGTAGAATTGTTCTTGCAAGGATTCATTTTGCACTCATTGGATTCTTGCTCACAAAACGTTCCTTCCCAACCAGGCAGGCAGACACATTGATAGCTCTAAAGGAATATGAAAATTATACAACCTTTAGGTTATTTCTTACTCTTCAACCTATAATCTATATATTTTGATCTCTTTGTCAATTCATGCCTTTTTTTTTAAATAGAGTGTAAAATCTTCCAAGAATTGACTTTTACAACAGTCTAAAAATTGTGTGCATAGTTTTATTGAATATCCATTTCAATACAATTTTGCAGTATGTATATAAAATTCACATGCAATATTACAACTTATTTAAGTATTAAGTTCACAATGAGGTCTTCTTAAATATCTTAAGAGCCAAATAGTATATTGATGGTTAGTGATGTGAGTAAAACTAAACATGCAATACAGAAGCTAGCTAACAAGTTAAAAAATATAACTAAAACAAAATAAACCTGATGGATTTGTGATGTTACTGACAAATAATTAAACATGTTGCTGCTGAGTTGATGCTGACTCATAATGAGTAGAGTAATGACAGAGTAAAACTGGCCCATAGGGTTTCCAAGGCTGTAATCTTTACAGAAGAAGACTGCCACATCTTTGTCCCATGATGTGGCTGCTAGAAAGTGTAAATTACAGATGGCTCTTATATTTCTATTAGGCAGAGAGATAGACTAGATGATGCCAACCTCCTTTTCCCCTTGTGAATAGAGTTAAGAAGTCTACGTAGTTATAAATAGGTAGATGAGCAGTGACTTTAAGACATCCAGCATCTTGAGCAAGCCTGGCACCCAGAAGATGCTTAATGCATATTAGGTAAATAAATGAAAAAGAATAATAGGAAATGAAAAGGAAAAAAATAATAGGAAAAATAATGTAAAGGCTGAGGCTAGTATTCAAAACAGATTTCAAAAGGAGTCTACACTTCAGCTAGAGTGGGATAGCACCTTTGTTTCAAACATAACAGCCAAGCAAAGTCTTAACCAGAGGATCAATAAATGCATGCTCTATACATGTGCATTTAGGTTTAAGAATTCAAGTGTATAAAGAGTTCCACTCAGTATCCTTCTTAGGACTAAAAGGGCCAGTTGGGTTTCTACGCTGTGAAAGCAGTTGAAAGGCAGAGGGATGAAAGCCACCATATTGTCAACATCAGGTTTGCATTCCTGACACATGTTATGCTAACTTCTCCCCTCAGAGTACTCATTAATAATACTCACGGTTTGCTGGATTTTAGCGGCAATTATCTTACGCGTTTTGCCCCCTATAATGTTAACTTTTTCAACGATTGTGATATTTGCAAGGTTTTCATCAATTGTTTTGGCTTCTTTTTTTTTTTTAGGCATTTAATATTATATTAATCAGTAATAATAAATAATAATTACTATATTAATCAGCAATAATAAAGCTATGAAGAATAATTGGTTTATAATTTCTAGATATTTAATAATCTCATTTTTCTAACAAGAAACAAATCTGATTACTTTAAATAACTCTTCCATTACAATCAACTTAAACCAAATTTATAAACAAGTATTTAAAATTTAAATGAAAGAAAAAGTTGGATTGGTGATATGAAAAGTGGTTATGCATTGGTGTCATTATATTTGAGTCAGTCATAGCCAAAAAATTTATCACAATTATTTAATTGTGAAACTTACTTTCAGATTCCTGGAAATATAGATTTACAGTGAAAGAATAAAAATAAAAAATTCAAATTGTGGTCTTTTTCTGATTCATTACTCATACTATTCTAAGATGGAAGAAAAGATGGGAATATTTTTTCTTTAATAAAATGAAAAACATTTGACGTAACATCCAAAAGGGATTCAGTCATTGCAATAAAGGGCCCTGACTATTGACTTATTGTCTGTTTTCTTTAAATGTTATTTTTAAGTATTTATTTTAATCTATAATGATTTGTAGAGCTGACCATACAAAGGTTGTCAAATACTAGACATAAAGATACTCAGGATTAGACATAGATACAGTGATTTTTATTTTTAAAAAATTATGTTAATATGATTTCTTTCAGCTGTAGAAAATGATTTATCTTGGTGCTTTAAATCTAAAGTGAAATGGTATGCATTATTCTGACAGAAAGTTAATGGAATATTTAAAAACAATTTCTGTGAAAAGTTATAAATGCTGAATTTGATTGAACATATTTAGAAACAAGGCAATGAAAATATATATTAAAATGAGTGATACTTTCAGGCATAACTATTCTAGAAAAACATATTTTCTTTAACTTGGGAAAATGTAATATAAATACTTGAAGTGTATAAAAATTCACACGGTAGACATAGATATTTATAGTATATAAGTCAAGCTATACTGGCCTTGTAAAAGATTTTCAAAGGAAATATAAATCTGTAAGAAACTTAGTCATTGTTTTTTTACTTAGTGACAGGAAGAGCAAATTAGTATTTTAGTGCGTAATTTTCTAAGCGAACAATCTAACATTTAGAGAAAATTTCCATTAGCTTCATTTTCTATATTCTAGTAAACCTGCTAACAATTTCAAATGATACTAGTCAAAATAACCTCAGTTGTTTGTCCACTATGCTATTTTTGATCTAGGGGCTCTATAACCAAGCCATTCCTTCGTTCCTAGTTCACTTGAAGCATGGCTTATGCATCATTTGTGGTACTTTCTAAACAATCCCCTCAGTAGTTTAAAATCAAAGAGAGAGAGAAAGGAAAGAAAGAAACAAAGGAAAAAGGAAGAGAAAGAAAGCAAGAGAGAGAGGAAAGGAGAGAAAGAAAAAAAAAGTTAAAAACTAGAATAAAGAGGTTTAAGCTGTAAGTACCAGGACTTAATTCCTTATTAATAATATAGCATCCATGGGAAAATAACTCATCTTCCATCGATGTGTACCATTCAAGCACATTTCTGTATCTTGAATACTGCTTTCCAAATTGATTCAATTTGACAATTGGAGATATAATCTATAACCCAAACTTTATCCCCAGGATACATATAATACTTCAGAATACAGAAAATACAATTTTTTGAGACTATCACAAACATAACGATGTCAGAATATGAATGCAATTCTGATAAAAATAGTTTACATGTTTGGGTCAATTACTTTTTGGTCTGAAAGTCAAATGACAATGATAATGCAGATGCACATGGACTAACAACCACATTTTTTTTTCTTCCCATCAGACAATTTCCAAAATATTTCCAAGATATTTCACAGAAGGATAGCATGTATTTCCTCTTCTCAAACTCAATTTTGTAGTACATTCGAAAGCCCATAGAATTTTGTATAATTTATTGCTGGAAGCTTCCTTAAATATTAGATCATTTGGTCTGGTGGTTTAAATTTTTTTGTTTGTTAATTTTAAACAAGAAAGCCTTATACAAACACATTTCCCCAGAGTGTGTAAATACATAAAGCAGCATAAGGCAGATCCACTTTGATTTAAGCTAGGAAAGGAAGCCCAGAACCCTGCCCATTTAGCTGTCACAGTCACTGTCCCTCCCCAACAGCCCCAAAGGACACCATTAACCTCCCCATACATCTCAAAGCACTCAATGAAAACCACTAATGCATACAACTTATCTCATTTTATACTGAGGAAGCTGAGCCCCTGGAGGTTAAGTTAATTGCTTAAACTACTGTAACTAGTTGATGGCAAAACCGGAATTAGAACTCAAGTCTCCTGACTCCCTGTCCAGACTTCACAACCGTAGCTAAAAAATCAGTGGTAAACTAATTAAATCAGAAATACATTTTTTTGAAATATATCATGAAGAGAACCTGAAAATTTTCTTAAGGCAATCTTTAGATCATGTACATTGAATAATCCTCTTAATATATGAATTTCCATATTCAGTTTTCTTTGTATATCAGAAAATTATTAGATGGTCTAGTTGACATTAACATGACACTATACTAACAACAGTGGCCAATAGTTATTAACTTTACCCTCACATGAGAGATGGCAATGGAGAAAGCCCCAATATTAACATGTTTATTAAATATGCAATTTGACCTGTACAAGCATGATATAAAGATAATTATCCCAACTATACACACCATTTTCACATTATATGTATGCAATTCTCATCTTCACTAAACTAAGCTTGATTGTGCTGGAGAGTGAAGAGGATAAAAATTTCCACTTTGATTGAGGCATGCAGGCATGGGATATTTGCAGCTCCAGGACATATGTAAATTAGTGTGTTGGAAGGTTTTCAAACCACAAGTACAGAATTCATTTCCCACATAATGGCCCTAAGGAATATGAACATCTCTAAAAGTGAGAAAGTAAGCTAGGCTTTTTCATAGCAGTGATAGAAACAGGTACTAAATAACATAATATTTTCTTACTGTTTTAGATATTTTTCAATACCTCCTTATAATACTCACTTTATCATTCAAAAAGTAAAATAAATACAACAAATGAAACAATATACAGATATTTTAAAGTGTCATTCAAACTATTTTATGCTCTGTAAAACTGTAGGCTCTTAATATTTTCATTTATTAATTTTTTTGTACATTTGTAAGATTAAGTAGAAGTTTTCATTATTAGTTTTAAGCAGAAAGCATTTCTCTGTAATCATACAGATATAGCTGGTAGAGATAGAGATACTTATTATATATAATTATACATTCACCACACAGTTCATCAGTTGCTGTGGAGTTGATTCCAACTCCTGGAGACCCTATGTGTTTCAGAGTAGAACTGTGCTCCATAGGTTTTTCAGTGGCTGAATTTTCAGAAGTAGATCACCGTGCTTTTCTTCCTAGGTTCCTCTGAGTGAACTTGAACCTCCAACCTTTCAGTTAACAGTTGAATGTGTTAACCATTAGTATCACCCAGGGACTCCATAATGATATATACACTCACTCCTCACTTATTGACATGGTAAGTTTCCAAAGACCAAGTAGTTATGCCAAAATAGGCGCTATGTAAAAATAGAGAGTGACTACATCAGATCACAAAATGTAGGATAATTACATCATCACATAACTGCCAAGCCCCTGAGAATCATAGCCCAGCCAAGCCGACACACAAACTTCATAATCACAGCCAGCATTACTCTCACCTCGCAACTTGGCATTCATTACCGCCAGACATACGTTGTTAATTTATGATATAGTCAGATAGTAGATTTTTTACTATTGTCATAAATGCGAAATGTTGTCTAATGAGAGAGTCAATAAGTGAGGAGTAGGTGTACATATAAAAGCTTATTTTAAGAGTTAAAGAAGCAAGCTTCAGCATACCACATATTTTAATCATATTGTAGTGTCTTTGTTTTTATTCTTTTACTTTTGTACAAAATGTTCAATATTTCCTATTAGAAAGCTTAGAAAGTGATGCTTATTACTGGCTTTGACAAATCCTGTCATCTTTTAAGTGCAAAAATAAGTATATGTTTTGTTATTATAATGACTATTACATGACTTTGAATAAATGGATATTTTTCAGACAATTTGAGAACTAGATACATATAATTTGGGCTTGAAATACATAAAAAAAAAAAAAAAGAAAAAAAGATAGCCCAATTTTCTTTTAAGAAGATTTTTAATGAGACTCTCAAGAAATATGCATTCATGCAAATTATGGATGAATTTTTCTTTCCACATTTTAATTTGGAAATAATTACTATCTCTAACATCTCTTTGGCTTCCTTTTCCAAAAATATCTTAGAACTATTGCTTTAATTAATTGGTGATACAGTCTTCTTTATTTTTTAAAGTGAAATCTCTCAACTTCATCAACTGGTTTCAGTTTATCATGAAATATGCTAGAGCTTTGTTGTTATAAATATAATATAGTAATTTAAAATGTCTCATGTTGAATTGTAATAATTAAACTATTTTTGTTTTCCTTCCATTGAGATTATTCACACAGGCTAATTTTTATTCACATTTTCAGCACAGAGATAAATAAAATAGACTATAGGAAAACGATAGAGACAATCCAAAAAACCAAAAGGTGGTTCTTTTAAAAGATAACAAAATTGACAAACTTATAGCTAGATTGACTAAAAAAAGAGAGAAAGAAATATTCAGATTATTAAAATCAGAAATGAAAGTGGGAGCACACTACTGACTTTACAGAAATAAAAAGGATTTAATAGAATATTATGAACAGTTGTATGCCAAGAAATTGGACAACCTAGAAGAAATACATTCCTAGAAACACAAATACTACCAAAATTGACTCAAGAAGAAATAGAAAATTGGAACAGACTATAACAAGCAAGGAGATTGAATGAATAATTAAAAACATCCCAACAAAGAGAAGCCAAGGAGCAACTGGTTAGCTTCAGTGGTGAATTCCACCATATATTTAAACCAGAATCAAAGCCAAGCCTTCTCAAATTCTTTCAAAAAAGGGAAGAGGAGAGAACACTACCTACCTCATTTTATGAGGCCAACATTACCTTGATAAAAAAGCCAAAAACATGAAAAGGGGAAAAAAAATACAAAACAAAAACTATTGGCCAAGATTGCTTACGAATATAGATGCAAATGTCCTTCATAAATTAATAGTGAATTGAATTCAGTAGCATAATAAAAGGATTAAACAACATGACCAATTAGGATTTATCCCTGGAATGCAAGGATGGTTCAGCCTACAAAAATCAATACACCTCATCAATAGAATAAAAGAAAAAAAAAAAGATTATCTCAATTGATTCAGAAAAAAAGTTGATAATATATAATTCCCTTTCATAATAAAAACACACAATAAATTAGGAAAAAAGAGAACGTCTTTAACATTATAAAGGTCATACGTGAAAAACCCACTGCTAACATCATACTCAATGGTGAAAGATGGAAAGCTTTTCCAATAAGATGAGGAACAAGACAAGGATGCCACTTTCACCACTTCTATTCACCATAGTACTGGAAGTTCTAGCCAGAGCAATAAGGCAATAAAAATAAATTAAAGATGTCAAGACAAAAACGAAGAAGTAAAATTATACGTTTTCTCAGGTAACCTGATCTTATATGTAGGAAAAATTAAAGAATACACTTGTAGAACTAATAAACAAATTCAGCAAAGTTAAAGGGTTAAAAAATTAACACAGAAATATCAGTTGTATTTCTATACATCAACAATGAGCAAACCTGAAAGGAAATTAAGAAAACATTTAAATTTACATAAGCATCAAAATAAAATAAAAATTAAAAAAATAAAAATATCTAGAAATAAATTTAGCAAAGGGGGTGGAAGACTTGTACATTGAAAACTACAAAACACTGTTAACCAAAATTAAAGAAGACCTAAGTAAATTGAAAGATGTCTCATGTACATGGATTTGAAGACTTAATATTGTTAAGATGACAAAACTATCCAAAGTAATATACAGATTAAATGCAATATCTATCAAAATTCTAATGTCAATTTTCACAGAAATAGAAAATTCCATCACAAAATTCATATTTAATTTCAAGGGATGCTGAATTACCAAAACAATATTGAAAATAAAAAAGAACAAAGTTTGAGAACTCATACTCTAAATTTAAACACTTACTACAAATTTACTGTAATAAAAACAGTGTTGTAATGGAGTAAAGACAGGCATATAAACCAGTGGAATAGAATAGAAATCCCAGAAATAAACCCTCACAAATATAGTCAATTGATTTTTGGCAAGGATGCCAAGACTATACAATGGGAAAAACCATTTAACAAATGGTACTGGGAAAACTGGATATCCACATACAAGATAATGATCCTGTACCCTTAGCTTACACCTTATACAAAAATCAACTAAAAATGGCCAAAAGACCTAAATCTAAGAGCAAAACTAAAATAATAATAATAAAACTAAGAAGAAAACATAGGACAGAAGCTTCACGACTTTGGATTCTTAGAGAAGACACCAAAAGCATATTCATAATAGAAAAAAAATAGGTTACTTGGGATCTGTCAAAATTAAAAACTTTGTTCATTAAAGCACACTATTAAAGAGAATGAAAAGATAACCCACAGAATGGGAGAACATATTTGCAAATCCTATATCTGATAAGGGATTAATACCCAGATTCTATACAGAATACTTACAACTAAACAGAATAAAACATAAAACAAAACAAAAAACCATTTTTTTAAATGGTCAAATACTTTGAGTAAACGTCTCCAACAAAGATATACAAATGGTCTATTGAAAACACATGAAAAGATGCTCAATCTCATTATTCACTAAGGAAATGTAAACCAAAACCACAGTGATATATCACTTCACATCTAGTAAAACGGTTATTATTAAAAAAAAAAACAAAAAACACAAACAAACAACAAAAGAAGATAACAAATGTTGGTGAGGATGTGGAGAAACTGGAACCCTCATATGCACATTACTGATAAAACGGTGCTGCCAGTTTAGAAAACAGCTTAGCAGTTCCTCAAAAAGTTAAAAATAGACTTAACTTATGATCCAGCAATTCAACTCCTAGGTATAAAATCACCATAATTTGCAACTTGGTGCAAAATTTATATAACACATTCGTATATCAAACCATAATACAAGATAGTTTTAACGTTGCTGTCGAGCAAAACTTGGGTCAAGGGTATAGTTCAAAAAAATTGGGACTCAAATGGATATTTGTACACCAATGTTCATAGCAGCATTATTCACAATCACCAAAAGGTGGAAACCACACAAATGTCCATCTACAGATGAATAAACACAGCAAGATATATACATACATAGAATATCACACAGCCCATAAAAAGGAATGAAGTTCTGAATATGCTACAATATGGATGAACCTTGAAGGCATTATGCTAAGTGAAAGAATTTAGACACAAAATATCAAATAATGAGTTATTATATTTATATGAGGTATCTAGAATAAGCAAATTCATAGAGACAGAAAGTAAAATCAAGCTTACCAGGGGTTTGAAAGAGGGGTCACAGGAATTCACTGTTAAATGGGAATAGAGTTTCTGTTTGGAATGATAAAAAGTTCTGGAAATAGATAATAGTAATGGTTAAACAACAATGTGAATGTACTTCACACCACTGAATTGCATGTTTAAAATGGTTAAAATGGTAACTTTTATGTTATGTATAGTTTACCACATTAAAACGAAATAAAAATACAAATTCTGCTTTTATTCCTTAGTCCTGCTTTTATTCCTTATTCCTTACCACAACAGTAAGAAAATATATAAAACATCCACTAAACACTTGACCCAAGTTTTGCTTGACAGCAATTTTAAAACTACCCTGTGTTATGTTTTGTTATATATATTTTGCACGGAGTTGCAAATTATAGTGATTTTATATATATATATTTTTTAAGTAGAATTCTTTATTCAGGAGAACTCAGGGTCTTTTTTTTTAAATATATATTTTATTGTACTTCAGGTGAAGGTTTACAGAACAAATAGTTTCTCATGAAACAGTAGTACACATGTTGTTTTATGACATTGGTTAACAACCCCACAACATATTAACCCTCT
>NW_004444019.1:2881931-2902948 GCF_000243295.1 Trichechus manatus latirostris
TAATTATGCTGCTAAGACTTGTTATTCTTTCAAAATATACTTACATGAATTACTTTCTTCACATTTAAAGTAAGGTTAAATGTTTGCAGATTTCTCGACTTAACTGATTTTAAAACTTCTGTATACCTACTTAAAAATATACCTCTCAAATCAATCTCTTTATCTTTTTGAAATATTGTTAGCAAAGAGAGAGAGAGCTTGATTGCTTTGCAGAGTTTTGCAGGATTTTTTTCCCCATAAAATAAACTAGTCATATCACCCAGGCTGCTCAAATTGGCTTCCAAATTATACTTGCCAAATGATGGGTTCCTCATTCAATGCTCATTTATTTACTAGCAAGTAGAGCTATGGGTGGTTGTAGTGGGTGATGTGTTGTACCTCTGGCTAGGCCCTCATATCAGAGGCTCTGCTGGCACCAGTTATGTGGAATGTTGGCATCTGAGACCTTCCCTAGGAAATGTTCTTGTCTGAAAGTAGCTACCATGCTCAATGTTATGCCACCGCCCTGTCCTCCCTCTTCCCCCTGACAGCCCACATCTAATTACTGGAAATTACTCATTTATACAAGGGTACAAAGGCCTAGAGGCCCTTTCCCTCAATTCAAGATATCTCTGAAGGGGCACTCCAGCTCAAGAACTTTTTGTGGGATTGGCTGAAATCTCTGTTGCAATCGTATCACTGTCCAAATTCTCTCTCTGCTCATTTCTCCTTTCTTTACTCCCTCATTGATATTATTCCCAAACTACTTCATGATAAACTTTCTACATGAAAATATCTATCTCTTACTCAGTTTCCTGGAGAATCTCACATAAAAGAGTTGAAGCCAGGAGTGGACAAAGATGTGGGCTACAAAAATGGAGCTGGATTGCCTGCTACTCAGCTGGAAATGAAGACTCTGGTCAGTGGCTGTAGGTAGAGTATGAATAGTCCCTAGTCTGATGTAGTAGGGCAACTGTTAAAACATTTTATCAGTTGGGAACTGAGGTGGGATACTGGTGGAAAAGAATACATTGGCATATGCAGTATTACAGGCATTTCAGAAGTTAAGTGGAAGTAGAAATCATAAGAATAATGGAATGAGTTGGCTTTTGCTGAGTGCCATTGATGCATTGGAAAAGACAGAGTATACTAAATAGTCATCAATTGAAAGACAAAGAGTGACACTAAAAATAATCTTTACAACATATAAAAAGACTCTGATCTCCTGTAGCCTAAGTGAAAAAAAAAAAAAAAAACAACAACAAAAACAGAGCATTTAGCCCGGGACTTAATTACATGGGCACAAGCCTGCTCTGCCAAATTCTAGGCTCCAGGTGGGAATGGAACTTTAACACTTAGTTGGGAATCTCGGTTGATGAATTTGGAAATTTTGAATCCCAGATTCCCTGAGACCCTCTGGAACTCCAGAAAAAGTCACTGTCCTCTTTTTTGAAGATGAGACAGAGATTTCATGCAAGCCACTTCCCCTAGGATTTAGCCCAAACTAGTTAGAAGTGTTCAACACTTGTCTGCCAGTTTGCAGTATTGTGGTGGCTTCTGTGCTGCTGTGATGCTAGAAGCTATGCCACCAGTATTTCAAATATCAACAGGGTCACCTGTGGTAGACAGGTTTTAGTGGAGCTTCAAGACTAAGACAGACTAGGAAAAAGGACCTGGTGATCTACTTGTGAAAAATTGACCAGTGAAAACCTTATGGATAAAGGCAGAATACTGTCTGATATAAAAATGGAAGATAAGCGACTCATGTTGGAAGGCACTCAAAATACAACTGGGAAAGAGCTGCCTCTTCAAAGTAGAGTCGACCACAATGATGTGGATGGAGTAAAGATTCTGTGACCTTCATTTACTGATGTGGTACAACTTAATATGAGAAAAAACAGCTACAAATATCCATTAGTAATCAGAAGGTGGAAAGCAGGTAGTATGAATCAAGGCAAATTAAAAGTTGTCAAAAATGAAATGGAATGCTTGAAGACAGATAACCTTGGCATTAGTGACTGGTGTTGGCCATTTTGAATCAGACAATTATATGGTCTACTTTGCCTGGAATGACAAATTGAAGAGGAACGGCATCCCATTCGTCATCAAAAACAACATTGCAAGACCTATGCTGAAGTAAAACCCTGTCAGTGATAGGATAATATCCATATCCTTACTAAGAAACCAGTTAATAAGATTATTATTCAAATTTTCGCACTAACGACTAATGCCAAAGATGAAGAAATTGAAGATTTTTAACAACTTCTGCAATCTAAAATTGATGAAATATGTAATCAAGATGCATTGACAATTACCAGTGACTGGAATGTGAAAGTTAAAAACAAAGAAGGATCAGTAGTTGGAAAATATGGCCTTGGTGACAGAAACAATGCCAGAGATAGCATGATAAAATTTTGAAAGACCAACGACTTACTCATTGGAAATATCTTTTTTCAACAACATAAATGGCAACTATATATGTAGACCTTGCCACATGTACTACACAAGAATCAAATTGTCTACATCTGTGAAAAGAGACAATGGAGAAGCTCAATATTAGTCAGAACATGGCCAGGGGCTGACTTCAGAAAAGACCATCAGTTGCCCATATGAAAGTTCAAGTTGAAGCTGAAGAAAATTAAAACAAGTCCACAAGAGCCAACTATCAACTTGAGTATAAAAACCAAACTAAACCCAATGCCATCGAGTGGATTCTGACTCAAAGCAACTCTATGGGACAGAGTAGAACTGCCCCAAAGGGTTTCCAAGGAGCGCCTGGTGGATTCGAACTGCTGACCTTTTTGGTTAGCAGCTGTAGCTTTTAACCACTATGCCACCAGGGTTTCTGAACTTTAGTATATCCCACCTGAATTTAGAAACCATCTCAAGAATATATTTGACACACTGAACAAAAATGACTGAAGATCAGACAAGTTGTGAGGTGACATCAAGGACATTATACATGAAGAAAGCAAAACGTCAGTAAAAGGACAGGAAAGAAAGAAAAGACCAAAATGGATGTCAGAAGAGACTCTAAAATTTGTCCTTGAATGAAAGTAGCTAAAGTGAAAGGATGAAATGATGAAGTGAAAGAGCTTAACAGAAGATTTCAAAGGTCAGGTCAAGAAGACAAAGTAAAGTACTAAAATAAAACGTGTAAAGACCTGGAGTTAAAAAACAAAAAGGGAAGAACACGCTCAGCATTTCTCAAGCTGAAAGAACTGAAGAAAAAAATTCAAACCTTGAGCCACAAAATTAGATTTAATGGGCAAAATATGGAATGAGGCAGGAAGCATCAAAAGAAGATGGAAGGAATACACAGTCACTGTACCAAAAAGAATTGATGAACATTCAATCATTTCAAGAAGTAGCATATGATCAAGAACCCACAGTACTGAAGGAAGAAGTCCAAGCTACATTGAAGGCACTGGTGAAAACAAGGCTCCAGGAATAGTTGGGAGACCAATTAAGATGTTTCAATGAACAGATGCAACTTTGGAAGCACTCACTTGTCTTTTCCAAGAAATTTGGAAGACAGCTACCTGGCCAACTCACTGGAAGAAATCCACATACACGAACATTCCAAAGAAAGGTGATCCAATGGATTGTGGAAATTATCAAACAATATCTCTAATATCTCACCTAAGTAAAATTCTTCTGAAGATAATTCAAAAATGGTGGCAGCAAGACATCAACAGGGAACTGCCAGAAATTCAAGACGGATTAAGATGAGGACATGTAATGAGGTATATAATTGCAGACGTCAGATGGATCTTGGCTGAAAGCAAAGAATACTAGAAAGATGTTTACCTGAGTCTTATTGACTGTATAAACACATTTGACTGTGTGTATCATAACAAATTATGGATAACATTAGGAAGAATCGGAATTCCAGAACACATAATTATGGTCAAGCAGAACCTATATAGACCAAGAGGCAGTTGTTGGAACAGAACAAGGGGATACCACATGGTTTAAAATCAGTACAAGTGTGTGTCAGGGTTGTATCCTTTCACCATCCTTATTCAATCTGTATTCTGAACAAAAGAACCAAGAAGCTGGACTATATGAAGAAGAATGCAACATCAGTATTAGAGGATGGCTAGTAACTGTTACATGCAGATGACACAACCTTGCTTGCTGAAAGTGCAGAAGACTTGAAGCACTGATTGACAAAGATCAAAGACTTCAGCTTTCAGTATAGATTACACTTCAATATAGAGAAAAAAATTCTCACAACTGGACCAATAAGCAAAATCATGATACACAGAGAAAATATTGAAGTTGTCAAGGATTTCCTTTTGCTTGGATTTATAATCAACTCCCCTGGAAGCAGCAGTCAAAAAATCAAATGACGTATTTCAGTGGACAATTCTGCAGCAAAAGACCTCTTTAAAGTATTAAGTAAAGATGTCACTTTGAGGATTAAGATGCGTCTGACTCAAGTCATGGTATTTTGTATTGCCTCATATGCATACAAAAGCTGGACAATGAACAAGGAAGACCTAAGAAAAATCGAAGCCTTTGAATTATGGTGTTGGCAAACAATATTGAATATGCTGTGCACTACCTGAAGAAAGAACAAATCTGTCTTGGAAGAAGTGCAGCCAGAATGCTCCTTAGAAGCGAGGACAGTGGGATTTTGTCTCAGGTACTTTGGACATGTTATCAGGGGGGACCAGTCCCTGGAGAAGGACATGATGCCTGGTAGAGGTTCATTGAAAAAGAGGAATACCTTCAATGAGATGGATTGACACAGTGGCTGCAACAATGAGCTCAAACATAGCAACAATTGTGAGGACACCACAGGACTGGGCAGTGTTTTGTTTTGTTGTGCATAGGGTCTCTGTGAATTGGAGCAGACTTGATGGTACCTAACAATAACAGCTAGATGTTTAAAGAATGTATAACAAGATTTCCAGTCAAAGCCTTCCTTCATACCATAGACCATCAGGTTATATCCACACTTGCAGAGGTGGTAAAGGATCTGAACAATTTACCAACTGTGGAATCTCAAAGGCCTGGTAGAACTACAGCTTTGTACTGCTAAGCTTGTGACCCTAGATGTCACCTAAAGCCTCCAACTCTCCGGCAACGTAAAATTAGTATGCATTCATTAAATTGTTGCAAGGATTAAGTGACATATAATGTATTTGTTGCTTTATCACTGTGGCTATTTTTATAATAAGAATGCAATAAATGTTAACTACCCATATTAATGAGCCCTGGTGATGCGGTGGTTAAGAGCTCAGCTGCTAACCAAAAGGTCAGCAATTCAAATCCACCAGCGGCTCCTTTGAAACCCTATGGGACAATTCTACTCTGTCCTATAGGGTGGCTATGAGTCAGAATTGATGGTTTTTTGGACCCATAGTAAATTTAGTATTACAGGTATTATCTGTATATACTCCCTTTACATTCAAAAGCCTACTTTCCCATTTACCTCTAGTTTACATGAATCAGTTAAATAAATAACTGACTGAGAAGAATTTCAGATAGAAAAATCTATAGGCATTTTAATTAAAAAAAGATTCCACTATACCAAGTATCACTTAAAGAAATATAATTTGTAATAAATATGGATCATGTTTTACTATTACCCACTCACACACACATACTTAGAAAGAGAGTGAGTGTGTTATTTTTATAGGAAAAAGAAACAAGTATGAAGGCTCCATTTTCTTTGACATGAAAAAACTCAGTTTTTCAGAATAAAAAAATATAGAATAGATATCTCTGCTCATTCACTTAAGGATATTTACTCAGTATCTTCTATGCTCTTGGCAGTGGACTAGCCAGAGGGAATACAATGATCACTAAGTCAGATAAAGGTCACTGACTTGATGGCATCTAACAACAACAACAGAATTTAAATCAAGGACTCTTGGTGGCAAAATGGTTAAATACTTGGCTGCTAACAGAAAGGACTACAGTTTGAACCCACTAACAGCTGCGTGGGAGAAAACACATGGCAATCTGTTCCCTTAAAGATTACAGCCTAGGAAACCCTATAGGGCAGTTCTACTCAGTCCTATAGGTTCGCTATGAGTCAGAATCCACTCAACAGCACACAACAATAGCATTTAAATCAGTTGGACTTAAGATAAGCAGATGACCCTCCATAAGGTGAATGGACATAGACATCCAATTAATTGAATGTCTTATGTTCTGCCAGAATTATTCTCCTCTCTCCCCAACCATCTTTACTACCTATTTAGGACACAAGATTACTGGATTACTGGAATTTCCAGTGTCTCTGTCTATATATATATATTACATATATATATATATAATACATATCTATTATATATATGCATATATAGCTATTTTAGATATATATATATACATTGTTGTTGTTGTTAGGTGCCATCAAGTTGGTACCCACTCATAACAACCCTATGTAAAACAGAACAAAACACTGCTGAGTCCTGTTCTATTCTCATAATCCTTGTTATGATTTAACCCATTGTTGCAGCCAGTGTCAATCTATCTCATTGAAGGTCTTTTGCTTTTCACTGACCCTCTAATTTACTAAGCATGATGTCCTTTCTCCAAAAATTGATCCCTTCTGATAACATGTCAAAAGTATGTGAGACATAGTCTCACCATACTTGCTTCTAAGGAGCATTCTGGTTGTACTTCCTCCAAGGCAGATTTGTTCATTCTTTTGGCAGTCCATGATATATTCAATATCCTTCGCCAACACCACAATTCAAAGGCAAAAATTCTTCTTCAGTCTTCCGTATTCATTGTCCAGCTTTCACACACATATGAGTTGATTGAAAACACCATGCCCTGAGTCAGGCACACCTTAGTCTTCAAGATGGCATCTTTGCTTTTTAACACTTAAAGGGGTCTTTTGCAGCAGATTTGCCCAAAGTAATGAGTCTTTTGATCTCTTGACTTCTGCTTCCATGGGAGTTGGTTGTGGATTCAAGTAAAATGAAAGCCCTGAAAACGTCAACATTTTCTCCGTTTATCAGGATGTTGCTTATTGATCCAGTTGTGAAGATTTTTGTTTTCTTTATGTTGAGGTGTAATCTTTACTGAAAGCTGTGGTCTTTGATCTTCATCAATAAGTGCTTCAAGTACACTTCACTTTCAGCAAGCAAGTTTGTGTAATCTGCATAATGCAAGCTGTTAATGAGTCTTCCTCCAATCCTGATGCCTCGTTCTTCTTTATATAGTCCAGCTTCTGGGATTATTTGCTCAGTACACAGATTGAATAGGTATGGTGAAAGGATACAACCCTGATGCACATCTTTCCTGACTTTAAACCATGCAGTATCGCCTTGTTCTTTTCGAATGACTGACTCTTGATCTGTACACAGGTTCCTCATGAGCACAGTTAAGTGTTCTGGAATTCCCATTCTTTGCACTGTTATCCATAATCTGTCAGAGCGGCGATGGTTGTTGGGGTGGCGGAGACAATAAGCAATGCCACAACTCTTACAGAGAAGTGGGGCCAGGAGGGTCACTCTGAGGAGTCGACCCTCGGCTTCAGTCCCAGGAGTTTATTTATAGTCAATACAGCAAGCAGTGAAGCAAATAACAGAACAATGGGCTTTGGGTGAGTAACAATAAGTTTCGGGCAAGGGAGAAGGAATTCAGGTAAACAAGCCAATCAGTAACGGGACAATAGGTTTGGGAAAACAAGCTGTGACAAGTCTCAACATGTTGGGGACAAGTCTCAACATGCTGTGCAGCATAGAGGCCTGTGGGAGCTGCAGTTGTCAATAGTGCTGCCATGTTTAAATGGCATATATCCCTACAATAATCCATGCAGTTAAATGCCTTTGCATACTCAATAAAACCAGGTAAACATCTCTCTGGTACTCTCTGCTTTCAGCCAGGATCCATCTGACATAAGCAATGATATCCCTCTTTCCACTTACTTTTCTGAATCTGGCTTGAATTTCTAGCAGTTCCCAGTCTATGTTCTGCTGCAACTGCTTTTGAATGATATTCAAAAAAATTTTATTTGCATGTGATATTAACAATATTATTTGATAATTTCCACATTTTGTTGGATCACTTTTCTTTTGAATGGGCACAAATATGGATGTCTTTCAGTCGGTTGGCCAGGTAGCTGTCTTCAAATTTTTTTGGCATAGATGAGTGAGCACTTCCCGTGCTGTATCCATTTGTTGAAAACTGTTAATTGGTATTCCCTCAATTCATGGAGACTTGTTTGTCGCCAATGTCTTCTATGCAGCTTGGACTTCTTCCTTCAGTACCATTGGTTCTTGATCATATGCTACCTGCTGAAATGGACTGTTATTGGTTCTTGATAATATGATACCTCCTGAAATGGCTGAATATCAACCAATTATTTTAGGTAAAATGATTCTGTGTATTACTCCCATCTTTTTTTGAAGCTTCCTGCATTGTTCAATAATTTGCCAATAGAATCCTTCAAAATTGCAACTTGTGGCTTGAATTTTTTCTTTAGTTCTTTCACCTTGATAAATGCTGAGTGTTTTATATATATAGTCAGCACAGAAAAAAATTAGGATTAGGCTCAGGACTTAATTACAAGCAAAGCAGAGTTCCTAAGAAGGTTGACTTCTCAACTCTGATGACATAGAGAGAGATACCTTACTTTGTTTCTCTAGAGAACCCATAGGCACACGCACACACACACACACACACACACACACACACACACACAGCCATCAGTACTATTTATAATACATATATTTAAGCCTCTAATTGTAATATTGAACGATTCTATAGGCAAAAAAGTTGAATGATGCAGGATAAACAAAAGAAAATGGAGGGACTATAACTAACAATAAATATATATATATACACATATATATGTATATACCATAGTTTTTGCCATGAAGAGAAGTAACAGTGAGCATTGAGAGTTTGCAATACATTTGTTACAAAAACATATAATTTAGCTTGGGGTTGTGTGCTATTTTTATTGCACTATATGATAAATATAGTTTATATATCTGTAACTGTCTGTAAGCATCTTGAAAGAAGAGATTGTGTATTGTTTCCCATTCTGTCATCAATGCAGAGAAGTATATTTTAAGCCTTGAATATTTTTGAGTGAATGGCAAACTAATCTTGCAAATCAAACTTAGAGCACGTTCATGTCAGTAATTCATGAAACATTTATTGACTGCAGACAGTGCTAAGTTCTGTGCTAGGTCTTGAAGATTCTTGCTGCATATTGAGTTATAATTACAGAAACAGAATAATAGATTTTGTAATTCTTCAATATTCTATGTGTTTTTCATAAATGTATGCTTTAATTATTTTCCCAATATTTTTCCCCCAATGATCTTTACTATCATTTCCAAAAGAGAGTGGTGAAATGTCCTTTAATTTTATACAAATATGGATCTATAAAGTTAAAATACAAGACAGAATAAAATATAAGAATATAATTCATTTTTTCTCAAAACCAAAGTAGATTTTGAATAACTGAAAAAATGTAGGAAATAAATATACATTGAGAACAGTATATTAAGAGTAACATGAAACAGCATTTTGCACTTAATTTTAAAAAATTACACATATGTGTGCTTTTTAAAAATTCATAGGTAATATGCACATTTATTTAGATTTTATTCAAAATGCCCTTACTGATTCAGAAAGTATATATACAACCTAAGCATAAGCAATAGAAACAAAATCTGGCTAAGTTAATTGGTGGAAACAAACAAAAACAAGACAAGGGATAGTATTTATTAGATGACTATTGGTTTAACTTACATAAAATAAGATAGATTTAAAGTCTCATAATGTAAAATCTAAGCAACTCTCAAGATCTCAAAAGTTTGTATCTGGCTGCTCAATCTGAGTCATATGACATGCTTGTTAAATATGATGGATTTCTGGAGCTCAGAATTACTGACTCAGAATATCTAGGAGTGGCCTCTAGGAGTCTGCATTTTAACACCGTCATGAATGAGACTTGTGTCCTTTAATATTTAGAGTGACTCTGCTCAAATACTTCCATATGCTACAAATTTCTATACAAGTCAAAAAGTCATAGGAGAGAGAACTGTGGCTTTTTTCATCCAACCAGCATAACAGTCTTTCTATTCTTTGTCCTTTTTTATGATACATATTACATTCTACTTTCAATCACTATTATTTGTGTGGACATTTTTCTCTTATAACTTTTCCCATAACTTGTAAGCCTATTAAGTATAATAATATTATTTCGTTAGTTTGTGTATATTCCATAGCACCTGAATAGTGCTTGCTGGCAGCCAACAACAACAATAAATAATTATTAATTGAATTAAATTGACAAGATACAAGAGTGATAGTTTTATAGGTAAAAATAATATATTGAATGAACTTTTTGGTGTGAGATAGAAGACATCTGTTGGGATTTTATTTTACCTTTTGAATTGCTTTTTCTTTCTCTCTTGAAATTCCATCTTCCCCCTCACACACCACATTCTCATGAATAGTTATCTTTCAAAAAATAAAAATAGCTTGAAGAACTAAGCATTAACAAGTCGTCATTTACGGCAAACATGGTTTACCTAAAGTGGATGTTGCATATAAATGAAGGGCTAATGGAGTCATAGGGGCATCTACTAAATTTCTCTAAGTATCTTTTGCGGAATGAGCTGAGCCTCCTAAAAATTTCTCTTTTTGATTTTCTTCATTCATAATTAATATTTTAATTTCCTAAGCCAAGTGTGATAATTTAGTAATACTTATCATATTGAACATAGATTTTAATTATATGTTAAACATATTCAAAATTTAACTGGGACTAAATATTGTATTAAATATGGGAGTTTTTTTTCCTATGTGTGTGTGTGTGTGAGATAAGGACAGCTTTTTAAACTGATTTAATAAAACATTTTAAATGACATTTTAAATAATATCTATAGTTAAATACCTGCACTGAGTTCAAGTAACATTTTTAAAAACACTACTTAAAGTTTAAAAGATAGTAGTTGAATATTTTCATATTTATTAAATGAATTCATTATAATGATACACATGCATTTTTTAAATGTAAAAGAAATGAACTAAGAATTCAAACAATTATTACAGAAAAGCAGGTATCAGTGAAAGAAGCTGTCAAATTTGACACGTTCAGGTGTACTGAGCAGCTGCTTTTTTGGGACATTTCTTGGCAGGGGTTCAACAATCAGTATGTGATGAATATAAAATGAGGCATGCTCAAAGTGCCACGGCTTAAAATTTTACAGCTTGGTCTATTTTACAATGCAAAGCATTATTTTTAGTATTCCCATCTTCATCAACTAGTATTTATTACATATTATGAAATTTATCTCCATTCAACTAGAGACAAAAGAGACCTATGTTTCCATCACTAATGTATTTCAATAATTATATGAAATAGCCAATATGAACTTAAATCAGTATGAAAATAAATTCCCCCACACACGGAATGATGTGAATCATACTAAGTTGACAGATACATTAGAACTGAATTCCATTCTAACTTTTAACCCAGGATTTCTCAATGATGTCAATTTGATATTTTGGGCTGAATAATTATTTGTTGTTGGGGAACGTCCTGTGCACTATAGAATGTTTAGCAATATTGATCTATTCTGAAGTATAACACTGTCAATGACAGGATAATATCCATACATCTACAAGGAAGATCAGTTAATATAAATATTGTTCAAATTTACAAACCCCTAATGCCAAAGATGAAGAAATTATAGATTTTTCAACTTCTGCAGTTGGAAATTGATCAAACATGTAATAATTACTGGTGATTGGAATGCAAAAGTTAGAAATAAAAAAGAAGGATGGTAGTTGGGAAATATAGGCTTGGTTATAGAAATGATACTGGAGATCACATGATAGAATTTTGCAAGATCAATGACTTATTCATTACTAATACTTTTTTTCAACAAAATTAAAGGCAAGTATACTCAGGACCTCACCAAATGGAAAAAACAGGAATTAAATCGACTGTATCTGTGGAAAGGGACAATGGAAAAGCTCAATATCATCAGTCAGAACAAGGCCAGGGGCCAACTGCAGAGTAGACCATCAATTGCTCCTGTGCAAATTCAAGTTGAAGCTGAAGAAAATTAAAACAAATCCACAAGAGCCAAAATACACCCTTAAGCATACCCCACCTGAATTTGGAGACCATGTCAAGAATAGATTAGATGCAATGAACACTAATGACCAAAGACCAGATGAGTTGTGGGATGACATCAAGGACACCATACATAAAGTAAGCAAGAGGTCATTAAAGGGACAGGAAAGAAACAAAAGAACAAAACGAATGTCAGAAGAAGACTCTGAAACTTGCTCTTGAACGCAGAGTAGCTAAAGTGAATGGAAGAAATGATGACATAAAAGAACTGAAGATTTCAAAGGGCAGCTCGAGAAGACAAAGTAAAGTATTATGATGAAATGTGCAAAGACTGGAGTTTGAAAACCAAAAGGGAAGAAAACACTCAGCTTTTCTCAAACTGAAAGAAGTGAAGAAAAAAATTCAAGCCTCAAGTTGCAATACTAAAGGATTCTATGGGGAAAATATCGAACAATGCTGGAAACATCAAACAAAGATTGAAGGAATACACAGAGTCACTGTACAAAAAAGAATTGGTTAATGTTCAACCATTTCAGGAGGTAGCATATGACCAAGAACCATGGTATTGAAAAAGGAAATCTAAGCTGCACTGAAGGCATTGGCGAAAAGCAAGGCTCCAGGAATTGATGGAATTCCAACTGAAACATTTCAACAAATGCATATAGCACTGAAGGTGCTCACTCATCCATTCCAAGAAATTTGGAAGGCAGCTACCTAGCCAACTGATTGGGAGAGATTCATATTTGCACCCATTCCAAAGAAAAAGGATGCAAATGAATTCAGAAATTATTGAACAATATCATTAATATCACACACAAGTAAAATTTTGCTAAAGATAATTCTAAAATAGCTGCTGCAGTACATCGACAGGGACTGCCAGAAATTCAAGCTAGGTTCAGAAGAGGACATGGAATGAGGGATATTGTTGCTGATGTCAGATGGATCTTGGCTGAAAGCAGAGAATACCAGAAAGATGTTTACCTGTGTTTTATTGACTATGCAAAGGCATTCAACTGTGTGGATTATGGATAACATTGCAAAGAATAGGAATTCCAGAACTCTTAATTGTGCTCATGAGGAACGTGTACACAGATCAAGAGTCAGTTATTCGAACAGAACAAGGGGAAAAGGCATGGTTTAAAGTCAGGAAAGGTGTGCATCACAGTTGTATCCTTTCACCATACTTATTCAATCTGTATGATAAGCAAATAATCTGAGAAACTGGACTATATGCAGAAGAACATGGCATCAGGATTGGAGGAAGACTTATTAACAACCTGCGATATGCAAATGACACAACCTTGCTTGCTCTAAACAAAGAGGACTTGAAGCACTTACTGTTGAAAATGAAAGACTAAAACCTTCAACATGGATTATACCTCAACATAAAGAAAACAAAAATCCTCACAAATGGACCAATAAGCAACATCATGACAAAAAGAGAAAAGACTGAAGTTGTCAAGGATTTAATTTTACCTGGATCCACAGTCAATGCCCATGGAAGCAGCAGTTAAGAAATCAAATGACATATTGCATTTGGCAAATCTGCTGCAAAAGACCTCTTTAAAGTGTTGAAAAGTAAAGACGTTACTTTGAGGACTAAGGTGAGCCTGACCCAAGCCATGGTATTTTTAATCACGTCATATGCATGCAAAAGCTGGACTATGAATAAGGAAGACGGATAAAGAATTGATTCCTTTGAATTACGGTGTTGGCGAAGAGTATTAAATATACCATGAACTTCCAGAAGAACAAACAAGTCTGTCTAAGATAAAGTATATCCAGAATGCTCTTTGGAGGGGCCAGTTCCTGGATAAGGACATCATGCTTGGTAAGGCAGAGGGTCAGTGAAAAAGAAGAGGACCCTCAATGAGGTGGATTGACACAATGGCTGCCAATAATGGGCTCAAACATGGCAACAATTGTGAGGACGGCACAGGACCAGGCAGTGTTTCCTTCTGTTGTGCATGGAGTTGCTACAAGTCAGAACCAACTTGATGGCACCTAAAAACAATCCAGCAGATACCAGTAGCCCCTCTCCACACACATACTTGTTACAAACAAAAATATTCCCAGATATTGCCCAATGGTCTCTGTAGGGGGCAAAGAATTCCATGGATAAGAACCATTGCTCTAAACTTTGATGTCAGGAAGACAACTTCAGGAAATGAAAGATATTAGATCATTTGACCTAGTTGAAAATTTGGAATAGTAGATTTTAATTTAAAGCTTTGCCAGTGTAAGACAACCTGCTGTCAGTTCATGTATCAATTAAAAGACAAAGAAAACAGACTGTGGAAGTAAAGCAGTCCCATGAATAGGGAAGTTTAACCATCCTTCTTTTTTCCCTAAAAGGATTTTGTAGATGACACAGAAAGGGTGAAAGGCAGAGAGACAACTACAGAAAACATTGAATTAAAACTTGAGATGCTAACAAGAAGTTACATGCTGGAACTGTTTGAAAATGTTATGCTAATGCTAAATGTAACCTTCAATCTACATAAGAAGAAAATTGGTCAACTGATCAGCTCATTTTAAAATAAAATAAGATTATATTACCTAATAGTAATATAAGTATAAAGATCATGAAAACCTTGGCAAGAATGAAGTAGAGCTAGATTCCTGTAGCTTATGGAAAAGACAAGGAATTGTGTCTTAGAAACCTAGTGCTACTGTAATAAAAGATACTACAGGCAAGTGACTTTAAAGAACAGAAATATGTTTTCTTACTGTTCTGGAACTTAAAAAGTCCAAATCAGGGTTTTCGCTCTGTCAGTTCCTTTTGTGGGTCTCTCTCCTATTTTCTGGAAACTGTAGTCAATCCTTGGCATTTCTTTTTTTGTAGACAATTCTCACATGGCATCTGTCCTCTCTCTATATATGTTTGTCTGTGTCTGTTCTGCTCTTTTAATAAGAGACCACTCTGAAGTGATTAGGTTTAATACCACACTACTCTGTTGTATTACCAAAACAAAAGAAAACCCCTATTTTCGAGTCATACTTACAGGTACAGCAGTTAGGACTTCCACATATTTTAGAGGGACACAATCCGTAAGAAATTGGAATGATTTTCCTAATAACAAGTAGTAGAGTAAGCCTGATTGGGAAATAAAGTACACTTTGCACTGGTATAGTTTGTCTTTTGAGGCTAGAAGTTTAAAAGGGGATTCATAAAGGAAAAAAAAAAAAAAATGACTCCCTTGGCCTTGCTTGGGAAAGATTAAGACAAAATCATCCCATTAGACAGAGTTAACCTAAACTGCTAAGAGAGTACATACTTTAAAGGTCATCCCAATGGGCAGCCTTGAATAGTGAACAGAGGAAAACATTTAGCAGCAGAGAAGCTGTACCAGGCTTGTACCCACCGAGGTGTTTAGGGTAAGAACATGAGTCACAAGCCGGAAAGCATATTTGAATGCTGGGTTTTGCAAAGGGGAAGATGAAGGCCATATCTAGTGTAGTAAGAGGGAAAAAAATCCCAAATCCTAAACGACACAAAACGATTATGGCGGTGGTTCTCAGACTTTAGTGTGATTAGAATCATGTGGAGGGTTTGTTAAAATGCAGATTTTAGGGTCCCACGCCAGAGTTTGTAATTTGATATATTTAGGTAGGGCCTGAGAATTTGCATTTCTAACAAGCTCATTGGTGGTGCTGATATAGCTGATTCAGGGACCACACTTCGTCTTATGGAATCTTATGACGCTATCATTGAAAAAAAGAATAGAAAATAAAAGTAAAAAGTCACGCACCTTCCATAATTCAGGTTGACACCTACAAACTAAATATCACCAACTATTGAAGAGGTAGTGCAAAGAAAGAAAGTAAAGATAAACCAGAAATTTGGAAGCGGCTTATACACACAGATACTGGCTCCAGGTTGTCAGGGTCTCCAAGGGCTGCTAGACCAGGTCTGCACCCTGGAAGCACCTGACTGCAATGAAGAATGAAGAGGAAAAGCAAGCAGCAGTTGCTGACAGATACTGGGGACTCAGTTCACACTGTGGTATAATAAGATGCATTAACGAGAATGAGGAAAAATTAATAACCTATATAACCAACATCAAAAATTGGGCAAAATAATTATTATTAATACAACCAAAATAAAAGACTCTTTTTGTTATGTGATACAAACACGTTTAAGCAATATGATCACCTAAATAATAAAGAGCATTTTAAAAAAACTATACTATTACATAGATTAATCACGAAATACGGATTAAAATTGTGAAAAATTGCCACTAAACCATCAGGTGTTGAGCCACAGTGAATTATTTTGAATATGTGATGAAGTCAATAATGTTATCAACATTACTTTTAGATGTTACTATGGCAAGAGCCACACAGTTCTCAGAGTTACCACCTAACCCTGTTGTCTTGATGACAGACAGTTCTTCAAGTAAAATAAATGACACCTTTTGTTTAGCCTTCCACTGCTAAAATAACTGAATACAAGTATAAAGAGACTTTTCACCCTGGAATCGTAATAGCAGAAAACATGCTGCAAGCTTTTTCTTTCTCTCCATATAAAAGATAGCAATGCTAAATTTTATTATTATTTCATCATGCTACAATAATATACAATGATTATGGAAAAATGATCTTAGTTTAAATTCCACCCCCACTACCCTAAGGCAATAAAATAGTGCAAGAAAATATCAGAGGAGCTGAGTTAAAGCTAGGCCATGAAAAGAATAATGGCTATTTTCATGAAATAGCCCAGAATGTGTCATAAGAAGGATAATATTTTAAATTAGTATGTAGCCTCAAGATAATTCTCTAGAAATGCCACAATAAATATGTCATATATTCTTTTATATGCTGTATTTTTATGGTACATTATTAATGAAACATGAACTATTGAATGCATATTTCAATAATTAGGGACTGAATTCATATTATCGCATGTCTGATGGTAACTAATATAGTTGCTTTTATGTAGCTGTATTAATGCATATATTTTAATGTGTCCCTCTCTACTTCATATTGAAGAATGATGTAGGTTTATATGTAGTATATGCATTGTTAAGTTTTATGACTTAGACAATATAAGACTATCAAGGGGAAAAACAGATTCAAGATCATTAGCAATGTCAAACCAAATGAGAGAAAGCACTTTAAAGTTTTAGAAAACTAATGATTTCTCAATAGGCCTAAGGCTTTAACAGTTGGGAAGTGGTTTTCAGTCTTTAATCTCATTAAAAAATACCTGAGAAATGGTCCATTTGAGCAAGTTAAAACAAAAATTCCTTGAGGCTCACAATACCCTTAACTTAGAACTAGATATCCTGAAAGAGAATAGGACTTTTCAGGTAGTTACAGCTCTCATTGTAAAAAGAAGAAAAGTAAGGCCCAGAGAATTTAAGAGATGCCATACTTCATTCACAGAATTCACTCAAACAATGTTAGATGAATGCATCAACAATTACTGAATTGGCCTACGGTCACAGTCAGTGTTTCTGAGCCAGAAATCTCAGATTACTGAATTCCAGAACAGATCGCCTACTGCACTCATTTGACTCCTTCAGAGCTGAATTTCTCTCTATTTTGAAATTCATTCCTCCGTCGCATATTTATTTAACATTTATTCACATCCAGACATTATACGAGGCTCTGTAGATTCAAAGATGAATAACAAACCATCCTGGCCCTCATGAGGCTTACACAGAGGATAAGGACAGGTAAACCCACTAAACTAGAATGCAGTGGTAGATGACACAAAGGAGGAACTGATTCCCAGTAAAAGATTACAACTTAAGTCAGATCCTCTACTCAAAGTCCTTCATTGTCTCCACATCTCTTTCAGAGTCAAAAACAAAGTCCTTATAATGACTTACAGGTCTGTCTCATCTGGCTCCATACCTTCTCTCTGAACTCAACCATTCTTAACCACATTTCTCCACTTTAGCCACACTGTCCTCTGTTTCTTTTTCTAGAACAGGCTGTATGTACATGTTATTACTTCAATAATTACACAAGCTGTTCCCTTTGCCTTGAATACTCTTCCACAGATATCCACATGGCACACTGCCTTACTTCCTGCCTTCATAGCTCTACTTAAACAGTGCCTTTTAATTGAGAGTTTTCCTGAGAACCTCAAAAATCAGCAGTACATACTAATATTATGTTCATATATTTCCTCAGATTAATTAGGAAACTGAAGCAGAGAGAAATTAAGTAATTTGTCCAAAGCTACAGAGCCTGTAAATGGCTGAGCCACAATTTGAATGCAGTAGCCTGACTTTAGATCCAAATCTTAATCACTTTATTTTACTGATACACTAGTAGTGCAATCCAAAGATATGGAAAAAATAATAATGGGGACGATTTTTTAAAGGACTTCTCAAGGTTTATTTCTTGCTGTTGGGCTAGAGGAGAATGACTAGATGCAGAATAGGGGAAAAAGGGGTCATAACTGACTAGATGGAGGCGAGAGCTTAGTCATGCTGGAACTACTGTCAGATGTTACCAATGGAAATGTCTCCAAATGAAAAAGAAATTAAAAAATATCCCACTCTAAGAGGAGTCACTTTTTCAAACTGGACAAGCATAGACCTCATTAACACCAGGACATGGTAGTGCCTGTTTAACAGGAGAGAGACAGAGAATAGGACCAAGCCAGCCACATCTCCCCTTTCCTTCTGCAAACTTTGCATAATTAGTGGATGAGATTGAAATTTAAATGTAATGAATGGGTAAGCACATCCAATGTTATACTTTTTCATTTTTAACTATGTACCTTTGGATAGTGTTTTTTATCTTTAACATCTCTTAATAGCAAGTGTTTAAATAGAAATAAATTAGAACCCTACTTTCAAATCATTATGGCAAAAGAGTTAATTCAAGCATATAAAATGAAGATAAAGTACATTTAATAACTCTGCACTCACTAATCAATTAATAATAACTTTTAAGCAATCAAAAATTATTGCTAATAAATAATTGTTGTTGTTGTTAGGTACCATCAAGTCAGCTCTGACTCATAGAGGCTTTATGTATAACACAAGAAAACTCTGTCTGATCGTGCCAACTTCATGAAAAAATATAGCATTTAAAAAATCATTTTCAGGTACTGTATTTCATTTCTGATGTCTATTTTTGTGTATATTTTTGGAACTTTTTCAGGAGCCCTGGTGGTACAGCAGCTGAGCCCTGGGCTGGTAATCAAAAGTTCAGTGGTTTGAACCAACCAGCCACTCCACAGGAGAAAGATGTGGCAGTCTGCAGGGTCACTATGAGTCGGAATGGACTCACTGGCAATGGGTTTGGTCTTGGGTTTTGGACTTTCTATTAGCAGAGTAAGTCATGTGCATGATTTATAAATAATATATATTTTGGAGTTAAGTGAACCAAATTTTTATCAACGTCGTTGTTGTGTGCCGTCTAGTCGATTCCGAATCATAGTGACCCTACAGGACAGAGTAGAACTGCCCCACAGGGTTTCCAATGCTGCAATCTTCACAGAAGATTGCCAAGTCTTTTCTTCTGTGGAGCTGCTGGTGGGTTACCTCTGACCTTTTGGTTAGCAGCCCAGCGCTTTAACCATTGCTCGACCAGGGCTCCTTTTTGTTTTATCAGTAGTGGACCAAAATCAAAGAAGTTTGGAAACTTCTGTCAAAAGTTTTATTCAACACGGACATGAATATCCATTGCAACTGAGTCCTAATGATGATTTGTTTTACCAACAGATTCAACTCTTATGGGTGGGTATATATGTCTTAAAAATTTTTTTTTTGAATAATTTTAAATCCTTAATTTTATTACACATAAATAAAGTAGATATGATCTTATATTTTAGAGCTGATAACAGATATCAGAAAATATTAAAGATCTGTTCTAACAAAATATTCTAATCATTTTGTTGACTTGAATTAGTAGTTAATATTAGCAAGTTTTGAGTAAAACCAAAAAATTCAGTTTTTAAAAAAGAATAATCCTTCTGTAGATGAATTGCATAGAATATTTTTCAGCTCTCTAACCAACAAGGTCCAAATCTATATGAGAAATCTTTAAAAAAAAATTCTTATGATGCTTGCTGGTGCCAGAGAAATGGATGTCAAACATAAATCCATTAAATAGATATCATGGCTTAATAAGTTCTTATTTTATAGTATTATGAACTTCATGTCAGTTTTATTTTTCCTTCATTTATATCCTGGGTTCGTAAAAAAATGAATTGTTCATATTATACTTCATCTTTTGATTTACTTACAGAGTTCAACTGAATAGGAATTAGTATTGAAAGAGGTCTTCTGTGGGAAAAATGTCAACAGGATTGTTATGCTGCCTAAACAGAATAATGTACAATATGAAGTAAGAGTCACTTAATTAACTAAAACTGTCTCAGCAGAGTGCAGTTTTTCTCTAGTAAAAACATAAAAAAGATATATAACTGCACTATGCCAATTAATCTACATATATTTCAGTATGAATATAATACATGAGGAAGTATACGTGCTACTCATATCAGGATAAACTGATAAATATATACACACTCACATAACAGAGTCTACACTAATAACAACATTTCTACAAAAAAATTTTATTTTTATTCAAAAAAGAAGACCCCTCCCCAACATACAAATCATACAATGTAATAAATTACCGCCTACTAAATTTTAAACCATTAAAAAAAAAGATTCCAATTATGAAGCCCATTTAAAGACACCTTCCTTTTCTCTTTCTTCTGTAACAGTATGTGTTTATGTAGTTACTGAAACATGGAATGCTCATTTTCCATCAGGTAAAGAATAGTTTATTGGCTGCTTTTTTTCCCCCTCGCTAAATTTTGGACTCAATTTTTGGGTAAATTCCCACTGTTTGAGCCTTGGTGAGTTCATCCCTTTTAGGCCATTCTCTATATTTTTTTTTTAATAGTACTTCAGGTGAAGGCTTACAGAACAAATAGTTTCTCATGAAACAGTAGTACACATATTGTTTTATGACATTGCTTAACAACCCCACAACA
>NW_004444019.1:2909398-2936880 GCF_000243295.1 Trichechus manatus latirostris
CTGCTTGGTGGTGTGATGTCAAGAGCCTGGTGTAGGTAGGCAGGATGCAGTGGGGAGATTGTTATGTGTGGAGCTAAGATAGATATGGGAGAGAGGAGAGAGGAACAGGAGCCAAAAACATACAAACAAACAAAAAAGAATGCTAGCGGAGCTTTCCATTAGACTGATGAGAGACTATGAAATGGAGAAAAACAGAAGGGGAAGAAGAAGAAAAGAACAGAATGAATAAATAAAAATAAGAAAGGTTAAAGAACCACAAAGTTCCCAGGGATCCCACAGGGCAGCTATAAGATCTGGGGAAGTCGCTCTCAGGTGTTGCAGTACAGCCTGGCTAGAAGGCATAGAGGTATACAATGCCAGGTATTCAGGGAACAGAAAGAGAAGGAAGATATAGAGAGACAAGAAACTGAGCAATGAAGAAAGACAAAAAGGGAAAAAGAGGGAAAAGAAAACAAAACCAATTAAAAAATAAAAAATAACAAGAAAGTCCCCCAAAAAAAACAGGAAAAAAAAAAAAAACAACAAAAAAAGAAATGCACTCAGGGATCCGTCTGCATGTCTGTGCAAGCTGGTGGGAAGTCTCCTTGCCATGCAGCACCGCCTGGCCAGAAATGGCTCCCAACTCAAGAAAAGGAAAAGAAAACTAACAAATGAACAAAAGCCGCAGGATCCCACCAGTGCAGCAGCCCACACTGGGAAGCAGCTCCACACTGGAACGGAGCTCCACAGCCCCTCAGGAAGAAGCGAAGATGGCGCATGGAGCCAGGTATTTGAGTGAAAGGAGGGGGAGGTGGTGAGAGGTAAGGAAGAAATCAAAAGAAGCAGAAAAAAAGCAACACTAGCAGCCAACAAACGGCACTCAGAGAGCTAGCTAGTGAGAGCTGGTGTTTCTCGGACAAGAGACTGTGTCCGCGGGAAGTAGAGGGGGCTGAGTGTGGGTGAAGAAGGGTAGGGAGTAAGAAAGCGTATATCACAAATTATTAGAGCTCTGCAGCCCCTCAGGAAGAAGCAAAGATGGCACACAGAGCCAGGTATTTGAGCGAAAGGAGGGGGAGGTGGTGAGAGGTAAGGAAGAAATCGAAAGAAGTGGAAAAAAGCAACACCAGCAGCCAACAAATGGCACTCAGAGAGCCGGCCCGTTCAGGTGTGTGGAATCCAAACAGCAGGTGTTTCCCGGACAAGAGATTGTGGCTGCGGGAAGCAGAGCAGTCTGAGTGGGGGTGAAGAAGGGTGGGGGGTGGGAAAGCATATATGGCAAATTACTGGTTGTTTTGTCTCCCGCTGGACCCTCCATGAGGCTGCTTTCTTGTACCCCGTTTGCTGGTCTCTGATAAGAGTTCAAGATGGCGGATCCGTGCTGCGTTAGCTGGTAGGGGACCTCTGCATGAATCTCTCCTCACTCTCTGTTCTCTGTCAGTTTTCTCACTCCATTTGGTGCTTGGCTGAGTTGTTTATCTCTTCATTTTATGTTTTAGGGTTTCAAGATTGTTGTATTCTCTGTTCGGCTTAGTTTTTCAGATCTTTGCTGTGGAGGGACAGGGTGGTGCTTCTGCCTAGAGCTCCATTTTGCTGGAACTAATTAGCCCATTCTTTAAATGGCAACTTTAGGAAGCCACTGTTGTTGTTAGGTGCTTTCGAGTCACTTCTGACTCATAGCGACCCTATGTACAACAGAATGAAACACTGCCTGATCCTGCATCATCCTCACAATCATTGTTATGCTTGAGTTCATTGTTGCAGCCAGTGTCCATCCCTCTCGTTGAGGGTCTTCTCCTTTTCACTGAAGCCACTAGACTGAGGAATATTGGTCTTTGGGGCCATTCTTCAATACTTTGTAGCATTTGAACACAAGGGCATTAGGCACCTGGCACAAGGCCTCTGTATTTAGTAACCTGAAGTGGTAGAGACTGCAACAAAGTAGAGAACTGTCTAAAGCAGGTAGAGGATATTCAGCTCCAGGTAATTATCTGTATTAGAATCTGGCATGGTGTTACCAGATTTCCTGGTTATTCAAAGAAGATGAAAATCCTGATTCTTATATAAACGCTTCCTGTTATTAAATGTTGAAAGGTTAAGTCCTTAAATGGGAACCAAATTATTAGACTTTCGAGGAGAAATTCAGCTGTTACATTTTCACATAAGCCATGTTTTTTATGTCACTTCTAGTCATTTTGGAGTCTAGACTAATTATTCCATTGGATTGCTTATCTTTTAAAGGAAGAGATAGGTGGTTAAACTATCAATTGAAAACTAAAGATATGTGGCAATATTTTCTATAATCATTTTGTGAAGCAGGACAGACTGGTTATTTATGACTTGATAGTAAGATTCAAAATGACTTGTTTTTATTGTTTTTTCCTACTTTTATAAACTGTGTAAGTGGCACTATTAATTTTGCAATCAGATTTAAAAATATTATTAAAGAGTTATTTACAGAAATTGAAAAATGGTTGCTCAGCACTCTGTATAGTGATCAGTTTTGTATATAAGAAAAACAAGATAATGGGAGTTATTTGGAAAAAAAAAATTAGCTAGCTATAGACTCTTGTCAGAAGAGACATGCTTTTAAATTGGAAATTAATGTTTTCTTATAAACTTATTTATGATGGATTTATAAGATGTTCCACACAATAAAGAAATCCAAACTACCTCCATGTCTTATTATATAGCCCAGGGTCTATTTTCCTTGTGAACTTCTTTTTCTGATGTAATTCAGGATTTATTCTTATCTCTTTATCACTACTATTGTAGTAGAAAAGTTTCTTATAGCAGAAATAAAAGTTTCTTTCCTGGCTTACGAAAATTTTAGACTTGCAAGAATTTCTTGATATTCTGCCTCCCTTTAACAAACAAGCTGCAAATAAACACTTTAAAAATTCAGGGGATCTATGAGCTCTTTCTCAGGTCAGAAAATGAACACATCTTGGGTTTTCTCCTTGACTTCACATATATTAATTTTCTGGTATAGTCTTTTGCATGTGTATGACAAGAATTATCTCATATTTTATGAATATGCAAATACATAACAAGCCTTATTAATAGAGCCAGTAGGTTGCAATTGAACTGAGGCATCGCAGATCATCACTGAGTACAAAAACAGATGGCCTCTGAAGACAACCTTTGTCAAAACATTGCCAGGAGCATGTGTAAAGGGCTTAAACCATACAAATGTTATGACTTTGCTTAAAGCTGGAATTTCTCCTCTTCAATCTGTCTGTTAATTGCATAAACACTAAGAAGTAGCAAATTATTTGGGGATCTGACTAATTAAGTCTATCAATGAGAACTTCAGACACTGGCCTCTCTTGTTAAGTGGCCATTCTAGAGGATGGGAGAGATGTCCTCTTCGTTTCATTCTCTCTCTTCATGCTTTTCTGCTCTCCTCCATAATCTAAGCAGTCCTAAAAGAGTTTGCCCTAAAACAATTTTATCTTCTTTTATCTAAATTAAGTCAAACACTCTAAGGCAGGTATAAAAATAAATACACTTTTTTTTTAAAAAAAAGACAAGAATTCACAATAGACAAATATACTGATTGATACATAAACTTCTCTAAAATAAGATTGAATTAGGGTTGCAAGATAAATGATCGGATGTTCAGTGAACATTGAATTTGAATCAAAAAAAAGAAATACTATACACACACACACACGAGTATACTCACACAAATGCATGCATGTGCTCACATACATGAACACAGATAGTATAAGTATGTTCCACAAAATATTTGGCATCCAGTATTTTTATTTGCTAAATATGGCAACCTTAAATTGACTGTAACTCCAAATCAAGTGTAGAGCCATTGTCAATCTGGGTTCAAAGAACTTAATAAAAACTAGCTGTAGAAGTGTGTTCTAATCTCTCTTGCTCAATTGTCCAGCAGCCTATTTTTGGCTTTTTCTGCCTATCACATTTTCTAGAAGCTAGTTATGTTTTATGATGTAACTCTTCATACTCATATCCTGTCTACTTTGATTGAGGTGAAGTTTTGATTTGCCATTATTGCCGTATAGACTCTATATCAGATAGCTTTCTTTAATCTGTTTATTATATTTTCCCAAGATTCAAGTAAATAAAGAGTTTTGCTAGCCTAAACTCCCACTTACCAGGTGATGAAAGCCAATCTTAATTTCCAATGTGAGAAAAGAATAACTTCATTTAAACAGCAAATAGAGAAACAAGAAAATGTCATACATCTAAGGTTCCAAGCTTATTATGTAAGATAATCTTATTCCATTTTCTGGGTGTCATCTATCTTTTCTTATACAACTCCCCATATCATATGGCAAAGGAACACATACATATGTGTACTTAAAAAAAAAAGGGTTTTTTACAACAATTTATTATATAAACATACACTCATTATTCAAAGGAAGGAGAAAAGAAATTAAGTACAAAATAAATTCACTTTATTTCAAAATATTAGACTTTGCCTTGAGTTTAAGAAAGATACTTTAAACTGTATATTTTAAATGCTGTCCTATGTAAATACATATTTTTTTTGCATTTACTAATATTTCATGGTGTTTCCTGCAATGTTTCACAAATGTGTATGTAGTAATTACAACAACACTTACTATAGTCTTTAGTTTTGATTTGCATGATTTAGGGTCTTTATTCATCTAATTATGTCCTCTTACAGGCAACTAGAAGGGCCAGATTGCACTTGGGACACTGAAAATGCTTTTGCACAGTGTATTCCTTTGCAATTTTCAGTTGCCCATTTTAAATTTTTGTTAGGCTTAATTAAAATTAATTTATTTTAAAAATTGTATTCAGTTTTTCTCAGAATGCAAAAATATATACCAGGCCAAAATGTTAGTACAATTTCTGATTCATCAAAGATCTAAGAAAAATATTGGGTGGGCAAAGGGCAGAAATCTGTTGATTAAACCTAATTTAATTAGCAAATTTTAAGAAAAAAACTGGTTGGCTCTCTTTGTTCAGCAGAACACAGTAATCTCAAACTCCCAAAGTATAATTAGTACTGCCTGGTAATCTACATCCTTAGAAAAAGGTTTTCAAAAGCTTTGGGTTTTTTGATACTTGATTATCAGTATGAGTTCCCACTAGTGCCAAAGAAGCTAAGAGACAGTTATTTTTCTCTCATGATTTTTCCTTGTTAAATTTAGTTTTTATTGAACTAAAATTCTTGGTTAATTATTAGTTTATTAACATTTATTTGTAATGGATTATAATACAATATCTTAGAAACATTTCCTATTGTTAAAAGCATCATTCATTCTTGTAAACAGTGCATTTAGAAAAAAACATGTTAAATGCCAAATATTGAGAAATTTTATTCTTTAAAATTTAAATTATTTTAAATAGTATGTCTATATAACAATAAAAAAATAGCTAGAGAATGATCTTGAAACACATGCCTGTTTAGTTCTGTCCCTATGTAGTTTAAAGATAATGGTGAGGGAAGGTAATCAAAATTATTTGTGAATCTGAGGGCATCTTATTCCAGAATTATGAAGGGACACTTTTAATCTCTTCTTAAATTAATTAGAGAGACAGAGACCATTTGATTTGTATTTTTATTTATCAAGTATGCTTTCATTGTGTATCTTCTGTAAGTATAATAATGTTGTGTGCCGTCAAGTCTATCCTGACTCATAGCAACACTGTAGAACAGAGTAGAATTGCCCCATAGATTTTCCCAGGCTATACTCTTTATGGGAGCAGAGTCCCTTGTCTTTTCTCCTGCTGAGCGCCTGGTAGTTTCAAACCGCCTACCTACCTTTTCGATTACCAGCCAAGCACTTTAACCTTTGCTCCACCAGAGATAGTAGCAACTGTTATTGACAGGTTAGTGTGTGCCAGGCATTGAGCTAGGGATCTTATGTAGAGTATCTCATTTTATTTTTTATAGATAACCTCTAGGAAGATACTGCTTTTCCTGTTTTTTAGAAACTGAAACTGAGGTACAGAAAGGTCAAGTTACCTTGCTAGGAAGTAGAAGAGCCAGGATTTGGACCGAAGTCTATGACATCCATGTAACCCTTACCTGCTGCACTGATATTCTTGTATAATTCATATATATATTGTTTTTATATTTTAATGATTAATATTTAAAATAAATTATTATAATTTATAAAAAATCAGTATTAATTGGAACAAAGTGCTATTTCTATTTCTTTACTAAATGCGAGTACATAAAATCTAGTTCTTTAGACTCATAGGCCATAACTGAGGAGTTCACCATTCATGTTACTACAGAGTAGATAGAAAATATAACTGGAATTTTAATTGTTGAATTTATACATTCTTATTACATGAAGTGGCACCCTAGTGGCACAATGGTTAAGAGTTTGGCTGCTAACCAAAATGCAGGGAGTTCGAATCCACCAGCCACTCCTTGGAAATCCTATGGGGCAGTTCTACCCTGTCCTATAGGGTCACTATGAGTTAGAATCGACTCGAGGGTAACGGGTTTTTTTTTTTTTTGGTTTACTACATGAAGTGATGATGAATATCTTATAACTGTAATTATTCATTTCTAATTCAATTAATTACATTAGACTTTCTAGCACTTAATAAGTGATCAATAAAATATTATTATAGAGGTCAATTTGTGATTTACAAGGTAATCTCTACAGCAGCAATGGTATATTCCTGCTGTTGTTAGGTGTCATTAAGTTGATTTCAACTCATAGCAGCCCTATGTGACAGAATAGAATGGCTCCACAGGGTTTTCTAGGTCGTATAATCTTTACAGGAGCAGATTGCCAGGACTTTCTCCAGCAGAGCCTCTTGGTGGATTCAAACTGCCAAACTTTCAGTTAGTAGCTGAATGCTTAACTGCTGTACCACCAGGGCTCCTTTTGGCATATACCTAGTCACAGTCACCATTTATATTTACGAGCTCCATGACAATCAGTGCTAACCCAGAAGTCTGAAGATGTGACTAAATATTTCTCAACCTAGGAATCCAGCTAACCCCTACAAATCAGTTTATATTGGACACATGTTAAATTCTAATTCCTAATCTGATTTATAATCTATCAGTCTGAAATATATGAAACCACAGATATTAGACTGTTTTTGACCTACTTTAGCATCCACTTGCAATAAGGAAACTTTGTAAGTGAGATTTTAGGTCCCATTTATTTCTATTGCCAGAAAGTCCTAAGGACACTATGTAAATGTTAATATCTAAGGATTTATTATTATTATTACTACTATTATCATTATCAATGTACAATTCATTTCTATTCTTTGCCTCTTCTCCAAGGATACCCTTACCCACCCATATTCAAGGAGTATCTGAGCATAAAAATGGTCCTTTGGTCTTTGGGCTGGAAGGAAAGCAATTATGTTCTATAGGGGACTCAACACATTACCTTGACACTTGTCCTCACTAAATACTTCTTGTATTTAATTTTTAATTTGTATAAATAAATTTTTATACCATCATGTCATGGATAAGTTCTTGGATTGAAGCCATTCTTTTGATATACCTTCCAGTTATCTGAAGGATGAGAATTCGACTTCTAAACTCTGTGGACAGGCGATAAATTACTGCTTTGACAGTTGTGGGACAGCAACCATCCATCTGCAATGTACTTTTGAATATGTCCTCTTAAACTCTTCTGATCCAATGCCACAATCATGAATTCTGAACTTTCTCTTATTGTCTATTGCTAGGATCTTCCTTAAATTCCCAATCCATTCCACAAGTGCTTCTTATGCTTTATAATGTAGCTATTTCTGATTATGCCCATTTTTCACTGACCAAGCATAATTACTATATAATGGTCTAAAATGCATTAGGCTCCACTTACAGAGGAGAGGTCACAGCCCCTTTCCACTCCCAATATCAATATCAGGCAGGTGGATACCCTGATCCAAATAGTAAAGTAGTTTGAGTCTCTAACTATTTGGCTACAGCTGTTTCAGTTATCGTAGTCATTAAAAACCAAAACCAAACCCATTGCCGTCAAGTCAGTTCTACCTATAGGGTAGAGTAGAACTGCACCATAGAGTTTCCAAGGAGTGCCTGGTGGATTCGAACTGCCGACCTTTTGGTTAGCAGACACAGCTGTTAACCACTATGCCACCAGGGTTTCCATAGTAATCATTAGGTTCTCATTTAATATATTTGGCAGGCTCTCCATCCTACCAACGAGGAAAGTTGCCAAGTTGATAACACTAAGAATTATTTTCCATTACTATCTTTCTTTCTATTTCAGAAGTCAATTTCTGCTCTAGTAACCTGCTTATAAATCTAGGGACCAATGTCCCTCACCTCATTGCCAGTCCTAAGTCTGGAGCTCTGGAAACTGCCTTTACACAGTAGAAACTTGTGTCTGTGATTGCACTCAGGTTCTGTCAGTCTCTATTACTACACTTCTACTAACTAGTACCCCTCTACAGCCTGGTTCTCTTCCAAGCTTTAGCAAGACCCTTTGAACAACTGTTCTAAGCCTTGTGCTAGACTGCTTGTGGCATCAAGGGTCCAGTTTACTTTGTGGATATATGGTACCTGAAGTTCCTACTCAGAATCATGGAGGAAAATCCCAGCTGGATATTAAGAAGTTGGCATCACACTCGATTTCCGTGTACCCTATGACGCATCAAATCATAATTTAAAAGATATTGTATATCCTGGGAAAAAAAAAAAATCCCTAAAGCTCAATTATGTCCAATAGCTTTTCAAGTCAGTCCTCAACAATGTCGCTTAATGTGTCTACCTATGGGTTCCTTCCACACCTTTATGACTAGGACTGCCGTAATTGCTCACCAAAACTAGCTGAGGATAGCACTTTTTTTTCATAAAAATTTCCCACCTGAGAGAGAAAAAAGGTTCAGCGTCCTAATACTCTATCTTGAATCTAAATTCTGCTCTTTTTAATGCCCTTGTATTACCGAGGAACAAGACAAAGTCTTCTTTTGTCTGCTTTTTGTTTTTTGTAGATAAAATTACGCTTTAAATAAACCAAAAAAAAAAAAAAAAAAACATGTTGCCGTCAAGTTGATTCCGACTCATAGCGACACCATAGGACGGAGCAGAACTGCCCAATAGGGTTTCCAAGGAGTGGTTGGTGGACTGGGAACCGCTGACCTTTTGGTGAGCAGCCAAACTCTTAACCACTGCACCACCAGGGCACTGCCAAAGCTTTATATAAAGACCTCAAATTCATCTGCTGGTGTTATCCTGTGACTTTCCCTTGCCAATGCTCATTCCTGTATATTCAGGATCCCCAACTCTCCTGAGCACTTTAAGCCTTGGGAAATGAGATCCTGTAACTTTTTTTCTCTTCCTGAAATGAAATAGTTCCAGTAGTTCTGGGCGAGCCCATGAGCAGAATGTGAAAGTATCATTGCAGGGCTTTCCTCCTCTTGAGGATTCTGCTTTCTGTCTCCTCCTGAACAGCCTCCACAGAATTAGAAACGCATAAGACCTGGAGTGGCAGCACGTTCCTTTACCTGAACGACTGATGACTCTCCAGCAGATCAGGCTGCCCTGGCCTTTTTCTCAGAGGGTTGTTAAAACAGAGGGCATTATTAATTCTTCTGGTGTCTGTCGCTGTTTCCAAACATCGAAAACTGTCTCCAAATCCAAAAGCCGTTGCCGTGGAGTCGATTCTGACTCATGGCAACCCTATAGGACAGAGTAGAACTGCCCCATAAGGTTTCTAAAGCTGTAACCTTTAAAGAAGCAAACTACCACATCTTTCTCCCATGGAGCGGCTGGTAAAGTTTGAACTACTGACCTTTCTGTTAGCAGCCCAGTACTTAAGCGTTGCACCACCAGGGCTCCTTAAACTATCTCCAACTAATTGTTTTTCTGTATTATCCTCAATGCCATTTGTGCTAAAATAAAAATCTTAGTATGTATTTTCTTTTCAAAAACCCATCAAGGTCTTCCAATTGCCCTTAGAGTGAAGTTTTTTTTTTTTTTTTTTTTTTTAAATGTTGCCCTACAGGCTTTGAAGATCAAACCCTTGTGCATCTCTCGAGTCCATTTTGTCTTTAAATTCCTCTCACACTCATTGATACAACCACCCTGGATTCTTGTCATTTCCTTGCATGTCGTTTTCTGCTGCACAGTTTTGTACATCCTGTTTCTTTTCTTTGGAATGCTTTTTCACTTCAGTAACTCCTGTTTATCTTACCAGTTTCAGCATAAATTCTATATAGACTGGAGAATCTTCCTGAATTTCCAACTAGGCAAACTTCCTTTTCATCCTCTTGCATTACTGTTTTAAATATTTATCACACCTGCTATTTGATGTATTTTTTTTCCCAACAGACCATAAGCTCCCAAAAGGCCAGGAGGTCTAGTCGATGATGCTATCTCTTGCCTAGCACTTTACCTAGTTCATAGTCATCAGTAATGAATTGTTTTAAATGGATTTAACCCATGAGTCAACTAGAGCTCATCACCTCCTTAATGCCGAATAAACAGAAAAACAAGTTGCCCTTGAGTTGATTGTGACTTACGGTGTGGTGGATTAATTACTCTGTGTGTGGCCTTTATAGCCATGGTCTTGTAACTCCCACCCAGGTGACTGTGTGATAGAGTAATTGTGGCCTACCAAAGGGATTGGTCAATTTTGCCCTAGAAGAGAGCCAATTCCAGAGCAAAGAGGAGAGCCCACTACCACCAAAGCAGGAGAGGCCCGCAGCAGAAACCGGCAGCAGAGACCCACAGGAGACAGAGCAATGGGCTTCCCGCTCAAGGAGCGAGAAAGCTGAGTGCGTTTGGGCAGAAACTGAGGGCCAGGGAGAAGTCTACACCTGACCCATTAATTTGGGTCTTGCCAGCCTCCAAAACCTTGTAAGCCATTTCCTTTATATGGTCTGTGAGTTCTGTGAGACGTAAGAAATTAGGGAACACAAAGACAGGAGGGAGAGTACTGAGGCAAGAGGGAGTAGCTGATGTTAGAGATGGAGAGGAACAGCACCTTGGAAAAGTTAGATATTTGGGACATCTTTAACCTCTGATCATAAGAACCAGTTTTGTGCTGATCCTTATAAAAGAAATTCTTCGTTTACATGGTGACCTCTATATGTCAGAGTACAACTTCAGTCCATGGGGTTTTCATTGGCTGATTTTCAGATGTACATTGCCAGGCCTTTCTTCTGAGGCACCTCTGAATAGACTCAACCCTCCAACCTTTTGGTTAGCAGCTGAGCATGTTAACCGTTTGCACTACCCTGGGATTAATGCCGAATACAACTATGTGTCTGAAAGTTCCCAAGACTTTGATAAGACCATGGATACAGGTTGCTCAGAGGTCAGTCTTGGCAGATATGTTTGTTGGATCCACAGGTTATGAAACATATTTTAAATGTCTCTAAATGGGATAACCTATTCATCCCATTATACATCATTCCTTATTATACCTGGACCAATCTTCCCATTTTAATTATTTATCTGAACTCCATAGGCATTGGATTTTAGGATACATAATCTAGATTGCAAGTTCTATGATAGCAGAAGCATGTTAGCTACTGTCTTTAAAAGTACCTAATACTAACTCTAAAGTTATTTTATGAGTGAATAAATGGAAGACATACAAGCTCCTAGAGTTTGCCTGAATTTCTCCTAATTATATAAGAGGGAAGAAAGACACTGGAGCCAGAAATCTTGATCAATCTAAATCGAACAATTTTAGTTCCCATTTTCAGTGCCAATAAGAACCTGTCAGTCTCCACCTATTACAACTTCAAGCCCTAACTATCTTCTGATGCTTTGTAAAGAAATAAAAGAGAAGATACTCTCCAAATCTAAGTATCATCTTTTTCACAATGTTTGAGCAGTTTTCAAGATATGATACTGAATTGCCAAGCCTGATTAATTTTCTGAATAGGCCTTTGATCATCACAGTTGTGGTCATTTTACTTCTAGTCACACGGTTCTGCCTCTTGCTTTAGGAAATGTAAGAGTCCAGAGAACCATAAGTTAACTTACATTAGTCAGAATACTTTTGGTTGCATGTTATAGAATCCCACCTGGAAATAAACTCACATAAAAGAGTACTATATTGTTTAATAGAATCAAAGAGAAAAACTCAGGGAGGGCAGAATGAAAAAGGCATCACAAACAGCTGGAACTAAAGTATCCATGAGGCCAGGGTGCACTTTCTCCCTATTTTTTGCCTGTTGTTGTCTCCCCGCTCATTTTTTTCCTTCTGAACAATGATTTCCTCCACATGAGAAGAAAGATTAGGACCAAGGATAAGGAACCCTGGTGGTATAATTGTTCAGTGCTTGGCTGCTAACCAAAAGAGTTCGAACCCACCAGCCTCTCCTCAGGAGAAATGACCTGGATATCTGCTTCCATAGAGATGACAGCCTAGGCAACCACATGGGATATTCTATTCTGTCCTATAAGGTTGCTATGAGTTGGAGTTAACTCCACAGCACACAACAATAACAAACGTGCACAGCCCTGAAAGTGAGGACCTCTTTCAATTTTGTGCCCTAGGCTCCTTGCTTGTCACAGCTAGTTGCGCCCTGAAAAACATGATTGAGCTCTTCCAAGTCTCATCTCCTACAGATTTTGTCACAAAAAAGGTGACTCACTTTTTCTGCCCTTAATTCAAGTTTTAAAAGTCCTGCAGAGAAACTCAGAATGGAAAACCAACTTGGGTCAGGTGCTCACCCTAGGATAAACCAATCTAGGTGGAATGAAAACTATGATCCAATTAAGTCTGTCCAGAGAAACATGCTATATAATAAAAAGGTTACTTCCTACTAAAGTTACATAGATGGGGTGAAAAGAGGGGAGTATAAAAGAGAAGGAAAGGGTGCAGTACACAAAATAAGAACAGAAAAAGTGTTAAAATTATAATTATTTTTAAAATGGGTAGATGCCCATTTTCTGTCAATTGTTATATTCACAAAAGCTTAGATTCTAAAGTTTACTTTTAGAATCCCAGTTCTTTTCAATTTCCTGCAGCCCTAATTATTTTGGGGATGAGACTCCTATACTTGAATGTTGGTCTCTGTGGCTGGATTTTATCACTTTGTCTCGAGTTCCCAGGACTACTGTAACACAAATACCACAAGTGCCTGGCTTTAAAGAACAGACATTTATTTTCTCACAAATCTGGAGGCTAACATCCAAATCAGGGTCTTTGCTGTGTATATTCCTGCTGTTAGCCTCTCTCTCCTAGATTCTGGGGTCTGCTGACAATCATTGATTCTCCCCTGTGTGTGTGTCTCTGTGTCCATTCTGGTCTTTTTCTAACTCTGAAGTGATTAGACTTAGGATCCACCCTATACTTGTATGACTTGAATTGATTGATTGATTAGATTACATTATAGGAAGTGATTACATTAAATGTCAGGTCATTATATTACATTATATTTGATTACATTATGGGAGGTATTTCACTGTACTCTAGGCAAACTAATCTAATCACATGTAATTACTCCATGACAACAACTAGACTAATGTTTGGCCAAACCACCCAGAACCAAATCCTAGCCAAGTTGACACATAAAACTAACCATCACACATCTGTTAACAGACCTTTCTGTTAACTGTCTTGCCCTTCCTACATCTCTCAGAGCAGGTTTCCAGCACAGATTAGCATCTGCTGGGTGCTTAGTGCTCCATATGGACCGCTTATGAACATAAACTATCACCATGGCTGCGCCCCCTCCATAAACCCCAGAGAAAATGAACAACCCAGTATCTAAACTATGACTCTGCATCTGAATCCTCTGTTGTGAATTAAAAAAAAAAAAAAATCAGTTACTCAGATCTCACCTTCTATTTACTTATTGAGAATATTCTGGGGTGAGACCAAAATATGTGTGCATTTTTAAGAACAGCACAGGTAATTCTGATATATTGTGGAATCTCTGAAACATTGATTTGCTCTTGGAATTCTTAGCTCCCCTAGTTTTGTGAGTTCTGTGGGGAATTGACCTCTAGCTATGACAGTTTCAAAGGTATAGCTGGTCTAAGACAAAAAGGGCATCTTGAGACAAGCATTTGACCTGCAGGCTAGCCCTAACTCTACTATGTGTTACTGTGTGACCATGAGTAATCCACCTCCCCTCAATGCACTTTGTTTTTATTTCTCTCTAAAATATATCTTCCATGATTGTAAAAATGGCATGGAGAAGGCGTCTGACCTCTTCTAACTTCACAAGAAATGAAACCAAACCTGTTGCCACTGAGTCAATTCCAACTCACAGTGATCCTATGGGACACAGTAGAGCTGCCCCATGGGATTTCTAGGAGCAGCTGGTGGATTTGAACTGCCAACATTTTGGTTAGCAGCCGATCTCTTAACCACTGCACACCAGGGCTCCAACTTCACAAGAGGGAAGAAGAATCAAAATTAATAGACATGTCTCCTCTCTCTGCCATCTTTACCAATTCCGACACAAACCATCCCTCCCATGGGATTTTCTGTTTCTCTTCTGGGTTCAAAAATTCATTGCAATGGCCACATAGAACTCACAGACAATACTCACAATTATGGGGTTTATTAGGGAAGTAATAGGTTACAACTCAAGTTCAGGGACACTTAGGATACAGTTCTTCCATCAGGACAGCCTCTTCTCAGCAGTGCTCAAAGTCACGCCTCTCTCTGGCTCCTCAACCTCTGCCCTGCTAGGGCAGGTGTTACAAAGTACTCTTTTAGCTCTGCCAATAAATGCCCTGAGGCACCCTACTCCTCCAGCATTGCTCTTGCCTGAATGTACTCATTTTTCTTGCTCACTTGTTCTGTGGGCCTGGAAGCTCCCTGCGCCGTCTCCTGCTGGTCTCACCTGCCACTGTTTCTCTGCCACCTCTTCTCGCCGTCTTCAGTGTTAAACAGCTCTCTCTCTTGCTCTCCTGGTTTCAGGATCTCCTCATCACAGGGATCCCAGGTCCAAAGGATGCGCTCCACTCCTGGCCCTTCTTCCTTGGTGGTGGTGAGATCCTCCCTCTGCTCTAGAATTGGCTCTCTTTTAAGCCTAGTGGGATGGCAAAACTGACCAATCCCCTTGGTGGGCCACAGTTACCTTATATGCACAAGTAATTGGGTGGGAGTTACAACACCATGGAGACAAAGGCCACATAAAGGTGATCCACTGCACCACAGTGATATACGAGTGAACTACAGGAGGAGTCCTGGAAAGGCATACCCCAGAACAAAATAAGGTCTGTATTTTCTAATAAGCAACTATCACTTGATTATAAATATTTTTTTAAATGACAGGATCAATAATAATATTCTTAACAGATTGTGCTTGGCTGCTAACAACAGGTTCATGGTTCAAACCCAATGAGCAGTGCCATGGAAGAAAGTCCTGGTGATCTGCTTCTGTATAGATTACAGCCAAGAAAACCTTACAGGGCTCAGTTCTACTCTGCAACTCACAGGGTCCCCATGAGTTGGAATCAACTCCATGGCAACTAACAACAACATATCTTATTTCTATATTTAAAATGCCCTTATACTGTCCACACTTCTATCCATACCTTTTTTGAGATTTTGTTTAAGGCTTTTTTTAAGTACGGAGGGCAAATATTTAGTTTTAGTCTTTTAAGCACAGAAGTTAAACCAAACCTGTTGCTGTCAAGTTCAATTCATAGTGACCCTATACGATAGAGTACAACAGCCCCATAGGGTTTCCAAGGCTGTAATCCTTACAGGAGCAGACGCCGCATCTTTCTCCCACAGAGCAGTTGGTGAGTTCAAATTGCTAACCTTTTGGTTAGCAGCCGAGTGTTTAATTAACAACTGTGCCACCAGTGCTCCTTGCACAGCAGTTACATCAAGGGAAATACTTGTGCTCAGAGAGGGTGGGAAGGCCAGCAACTTAAATCAGGGGAACTGACCGAGAAGGCTGTGAGGCGGATAAGATTAAGGTGTAGTTAGCCAGAAATTGGCCAGATTAAAGGCTTGATGCCAAGAGAGAGAGAGATCAAGCTGAATGAAGTGTTTTGATTTTGGTCTATCAGATTCAGAGTATTTTAACAGAAATGTGGCAATCTCACAGCAAGCCTTAAAAGATGGCCCAAGAGCTCCAACCGCCTGGGAACATGAAAAACGAACACTATTAACAGCTGCCTAATCCCGGGAATCTCGGCAGGAGGACAGACTCTGAGTTTCTTACTCTGAGAAATTCTAAAACACAGGCACAGAATAGGTAAAGACCTGACCAATTCTTTCTTTTTATTCATTCCTTTCTCCCTCCTTTCCTCGCTCTCTCCCTCCCTCCGTCCCTTCCTCCATTCTCTCTCTCTCTCTTTCTTTCACAATCTAATTTGTGCCAGGCACTGTCCTATGTCATATTTGAGAATAAAAGGATAGTGAATAAGATACAATCATACTTGGAGAGTTCATGTTTAGTGGAGAACATTAATAATTAAACCACAATAAAATAATTTAAAAAGGGTTATTAAAAAAAATCAATACCGTTGCCGTAGAGTCGATCCCAACTCATAGTAACACATAGGATAGAGTAGAACTGCCCCATAGGGCTTCCAAGAAGGAGCTAGTGGATTCGAGCTCCCAACCTTTTGGTTAGCAGCCACACTCTGAACACTGTGCCACCAGTGCTCCAAAAAGGGTTATTAAAAACAAACAAAGAACATTGCTGTGGAGTCCATTCTGACTCATAGCTACCTTATAGGACAGAGTAGGACTGCCCCATAGGTTTTCTAAGGAGCACCTGGTGGATTTGAATTGCTGACCTTTTGGTTAGCAGTCATAGCTCTTAACCATTGTGACACTAGGGTTCCAAAAAAAAGAAGGGTTATATATCCTTATAATAGGTATCTTATATTTTCTTCAAAGTTTTTATGTGGAAATAGTATCTTATATTCTGCTATTTGGTTATAAGAAGTAAATATATTATTATTGAAATCCATGGGTTAGCAAATAAATTATTTTTTTAACAGAAAATGGACTGAATCACGGTTTACCTATAGCTCAGTTACATACACCAGAGTTACATACACCCTGACTTGGCACTTCAGCATAAGAGCTATAGCTCAACTCAGAGAAAAATGTCTTATTTTTACCACAATTAAATCATCATAGACATCATGATCATCATGATCAAACTTGGTATAGTTTTGTTAACTGTTTTGTATGTGGCAGATACTATGCTAAGCATTTTAGATGCAGTATCTCATTTAATCTTTATAACAATCCTACACGGTAGGTGTTACTAACATGTCCATTATTAACAATTTGCTGACCAAAGCTAGGAAAGGGTAAAGGACTTTCCAAAGGTAAAGATCGTCTTCTATTTTACATTCAGCCTTGTTTGCTTTAAAAGGCATGATACAAAACTTAACCTTACTATAATCTTGGAATAGTTTTGATGGCACAAAACAACAATGACACAATCAAGATGATGCCACAGGCCGATTTCCATGATTCTGAGCCAAGGTTCTTCATTAATTTAACAAAAAGAGGCTATTTGTGTGTGTGTATGTATATATGTATGTGTGTTGTTATGGTTTGAATTCTGTCACCCAAAAATATGTTATAACCACCGATATAGGGGTGAGAATTTATAATCTCATTTGGGACTTGATTTTTTTTGTTATGTTAACAAGACAGTATTAGTGTAGGGTGTGTCTTGAATCAATCTTTTCTGAGATATAAAAGAGATTAAACAAGCAAGCAAGCAACCAGAGACAGGGGAAGATAGGTGCCACACCACATGCAGATCACTAAGGAGCCAAGGAACAGAAGCTGAAGAGACAAAGATGTTCCTCCAGAGCCACAGAGAGATAAAGCCTTCCCCTAGAGCCGGCACCCTGAATTTAGACCTCTAGCCTCATAAACTGTGATAAAATAAATTTCTATTTGTTAAAGCCACCAACTTGAGGTATTTCTGTTATAGCAGCCCTACGTAACTAAGACATGTATATTAGCCAAAGCTCTCATTTCTCAGTGTTTGGCTAATATCGACAATGGAAATAGTATTCACATGCACACACATAAATTACCCAACAGAAATTCATACTACAAATTTGAGTTTGAATTGGCCTCCAGAACTTGATTTTGGAAAGCTTTCAATTTCTGTTTAACTCAGGATTATTAGGAAAAGGACTAAAGAACAAAGAAACACATATTCTCTTTCTTGTGTATGTACACACATGTGTGCACACACATGTATATACATATATTTTTACTCACACATACTGTCCACTCACTAATTCATAATTTCCTAGAATTTTCAATTTTGCTAAACTCCCCATAGACAAAATGGAGAGTTAGAATGAAATGGGGAGTTATAACATAATGGAGTTCTTTACTGACAAAGATGAAAGATCTACTATCCTTTAAAAGCTGTTCTTTTCAGTTAATAACAAATTGTTGAAGTCAACCTGTTCTTCTGAAGGAAAATTTGTTTTTTTTCCTTTCACAATCCTCTTAAACACAATATATGAACACAATATAACATTTTTAAAAGCAGTTTTAAATAGACTTACCCATTAAAAATGGCTCTGATCTAAATAGCAGAAAGAATGTTTTCCAGGAAAAAATGGAGTTATTATGTACTGTATATATAAATTAAATGCTCAAAAATAAATTATCAAGTCCAGAGATGAGTTTCAGTTCTAGTTATAGAAATATGACAAATAATAATATAAAATTATAATGTTTGCATTGAAATAAACTTAACTCTAATTTGTCTCATAATTCTTTGGAAAATGAATTCATTTCTCGATGTTCTTTGGCGAATATTGGCAATGAAAATAGTATTCAATCAGTTCTAAATCATTTTTTAAGCGAGACAATTTCTGGGAACTGTTCGTTTTTTATTAGAAAGTTTGAAAATGGAAAATTCCTGTCTGATCTGTTCTGTTCTCACAATATTTATGAAATTCAATACTGCTCCATAGATTTCTTAAACCTCATACTTCAGCCATCTGTAAACCTCACTTCTCAGTAATGAATCTTGGAATAAGAAAGAAGGGAAAATCAGTCTGAATTTCTAAAATACATCTCCCAACTCGAAAGCATTAAAGCTCATCTATTTCTTTACTCATGTGGCCCAACAAGCCTTTTCTCAGGTTTTATTTTATTTTGCATATAATCCTGACAAATTTGAATATCTATTTCCAGGCCATAAAAACAACAGTTTAAAATGGAAGAAATGGGGCTGCATCAGATAGACATACTAATTATGACCAAAATTGACAACTGACAGGAAACTATTGAAAAATTATACAGGTCAGCAGATGAATGAGCTTAAATTTTATATTAGTTTTAGATTAAACAGGGTAATCAATTCCATACTGTACTTTATTGTAGAGAGGATAGAAAACTGAAACCCATTACAATGAACCACAGACATAAATATAAGGTTAAATTATTCTCAATAATATTTGTAGTAAGGATCTGTTAATAAAAAGTAGTTATCTATGTAATAAAATGTTTTAGGCAAATTTTATTCTATATATTGAAAAATAGGCTACATAGAATGGCCATGAGCCAAGGACTCCACTTTGAGTTGCCTAATCACTACAATGCCTCTTTTAACAATGAGTTTGGTTGTCAGCTAACACATCAAGCTTTAGATTAAAATTTTGGCTATATAGGAGCCCTGGTGGCACAGTAGTTAAGAGTTCGGCTGCTAACCAAAAGGTCAGCAGTTTGAATCCACCAGCTACTCTTTGGAAATCCTATCGGGCAGTTCTACTCTGTCCTGTAGGGTCGCTATGAGTCAGAATTGACTTGACGGCTAACAAGTTTGTTGTTGTCTTTTTTGGTTTGATTCACTACTGAAGATGTTTCAACTAAATGATTTAATCAAGGGATTAACTGCAACTTTAGGATATTATTACATTGAATCACTTATTGATCTTTTTTTTTTTTAAGTTCTCTCAAAATATTTGAACCATTATACCCAGTCTCTAAGAAAAGCTACAATTTAATGCATAAGTTTTCTGATTACCAAATGTTGATACTTAGGGAGAGTGACACTTCACTGCATTATTACAGCCATGAAGAGAAAACATTATTTCCCTCAAAAAAGGATTGGAATGAAAAAGTTAGGTTGTATTTCCTTTGGCTTAAAGATGAAAGTACTGAAACAAATGGAAACATCCAAAAGAGAATAATAACACTTGTAAAAGAAGATACAATAAAACATGCTGCTAAAAACACAGATGGTATTACTTTAAAAATCTTAATTTTTCAAACCATCTTTATTTACTCTTTTGAGGACCCATGTTTTTAGTTATTAATACAAATGAAATAGCAAGCTCTGTGCTCCACTCCCAATATCATAGAACTTTAGAGCTAAAAAGTACCTTCTACGTTCCTAGTTCAGTTGTTCTCAAATAGAGGTACACATCAAAGTCACAAGCAATTATAAATAATCCAGATACCCGCATCTGCCTACTGAATCAGAATTTCAAGCATGTGCACTTTCAACTGCATCCCTCCACCTGTTCATTTTATTGATGGAAAATTGATAACCCAACTAACCCAAAACACCAAACCGACTGCCTTTGAGTTGATTCTGACTCACAGTGACTCTATATGACAGAGAACTTCCCCCACAGGATTTCCTAGGCTGTATATCTCTCCTGAAGCAGATTTCCAAGTCTTCTCTTCTGAGGAGTAGCTAGTGGGTTCAAACTGCTGACCTTCAGATTAGTAACCAAGCTCTTAAGCATTACACCACCAGGGGTCCTGATAACCCAACTAAAAATGCCAATAATAAATACTTGCTTAAGTATATTGCAGTACTTAAGTAAAATAGAAATCTGTATAGCCTTGAAAATAATAAAATAGAATCATATATATTGAACTCAAGTGAATATTCTAAAAAATCTTAGAGTTCAAACAGGTTGTGACTTTAGTAAATCAGAGAACAAATCCAGGTCAAACCAATCTTTAATTGCAATCTCTACTCTGTTAAGTTGCACTGAGTTTACAAGATATTTAACCTACCGTAGTAAAAAAAAAAATGAGTGTGGAAAAATTTATATTTTGAAGGTATAATATTTCAGACTATATTCTTTTGGACCCATAGACTTAAAAGCAATGTGAATACACAGCAAAGCAGAAGAAAAACAAAATTATACATAAAAACTAAGGCATTTGAGGCTTCATAAATTGTCACATCTCTATGTAACAAAGAAATTATTTAGGAAATAATTTGTGTGTAATCTTTTTTTGCTATAAAAATGGATTTTTTTTTCCATAAATCTATCAATGGTTAGTGAGACATTTTCTTTTTCCATTTGAGAATTCTGGTCCCCCAACCTCCTGACAGGAAGTCCAAGTCTCTGTATTAATTTCTTTTAAATGAGATTATAAAAATTTTTTATTGAGAAGAGAGGGCATGAAAGATATTAAGGCTTTCCTATTTGGACAGAGAACAGTTGGACTGATTTAACACCAGTGGAGGGTTTGTAATCCTAGAGACAGATTTGAACACAGAAGTTGTAGTGGTTCCAATTGGATGTCGAAGAGACAACAAGGACCTGACCACTATTTAGCTAAGCACCATGACCTTGGAGGGCAGAATGAGGAAGAAGTCCTGGGAGATAAATTTGGCAGGGAAGGATTAGAAGCATTCAGCAGATTGACCTATCTTTAAAAGGAGCATGGAGATGCCACAGTGGGATTTCAGTCTTAGTCAAAGTGAACTGCAGAGCACGGTTTCTTCTCTCATAATTCTGGATCAGGACACTCTCAGAGTTTACTTTATGATCTCAACACATGGAAAGGGGAAATTTCCAAATGATTGACAAACAGTTTTCAATGATCTGGTGAGTGAAAGTAAAAACAGTTTTATATTTCTTTAGAAAAATATATAAATCTGTGTTTTGTTTTTTTGGTTTTTGTTTGTTTTGTATCTGAGCGTTTGGGAGGAAACGTATATTGGTAGTACAACCAATACACATAATATGTATACATTGTTACATAGCTTTATATGAATGAAAAGATTATTCTCACCATGCTAGCTCTATTACACTACCAATTTTTTTTTTAATTTAAATTTTTGTTTCTCCTGCTGTTACCTGGTTAAGCATTCATTATTCATGTAAGATATCGAAGAAAATGAGAGAAGAATACTAGAATACTTTGTTTATACATATTTAAATAGTCACAAAGAAGTAGTTATTCTCAAATGTACATAAGAATGTTACAAGAGGAAAAAATCTTACTACACCCATTCTTAATGTTTGTATCTTTATTATGTGCTAAGCATTCAAAATTTCTTTTTTTTCTCCCATTGTTTCCTTAGGTTTACTTTAACAAAAAAGAAAGGAAGAAAAGTCATCGTTACAAAATACTTCTCATCTTTGCTTCAGAGTCTCCTGATTTTGTGCCTCTTAAACAAAACTCAGGAGCCCTGGTGGTACAGTGGTTAAGAGCTCGGCTGCTAACCATAAAGTCGGCAGCTTGAATCCACCAGGAGCTCCTTGGAAACCCTATGAGGCAGTTCTACTCTGTCCTGTCGGGTTGCTATGAGTCAGAATCAACTCGACAGCAACGGGTTTGGTTTTTCTGGGTATACCAAATTAACATTATAATGCTGCAACATAATCATAAAGATATGCAGCAAATTTGAAGACATTAATTTAAATCTATACCAATTCTAAGTTCAAAAAAACAGCAAGCCTATGTCAGTGGCATTGCTTTGTTTCATTTGGAAATTTCTATCCATACAACAAGCAGAGTGCTGTCCCTTTTGTCAAATGTCAGTGACTTATAGATTGAATAAAGCGATCTTTCCGGTTTTCAGGATTATTAAATATTTTGCAGATGAATCCCAATCCATGCTTTTCTATTTTTCTCCTCCAGTTCGAAGCCTTGAACATTTCATGGTTTGTCATTTACCAAGGAGTTGGTGACAGAAAGCAAATATGAAACTCAAACTGGACCTTGTTTATTTCAATTATTTATGTTATCTAAGTTAAGGAGTCCTATAACACAGTGGTTAAGGCAATCGGCCGCTAACTGAAAGATTGGTGGTTCAAAACAACCAGCTGCTCCTCAGGAGAAAGATGTGGCAGTCTGTTTCTGTAAAGATTTACAGCCTTCACCCTACAGTGCAGTTCTACCCTGTCCTACAGAGTCACTGTGAGTTGGAATCTACTCAAAGGCAGTGGGTTTGGTTTTTGTCTTATTCTAAGCTGGAGTCCCTTGGCTGCTAACTGAAATGTGGAGGTTCAAGTCCACCCAGAGAAAACTCAGAAGAAAGGCCTGGCATCTACTTCTGAAAAATCAGCCATTGAAAATCCTATGGGTTACAGTTCTACTCTGATACACATGGGGTCGCCATGAATCAGAAACAATCTGATGGCAACTGGTTTTATTTTTTGCTGACTTTATTTTAAAATTATGAGTTCCTGCTCTTCCGTCTAATTTAGCATCTTTGCAATGACCTTTTTATTGATTCAATTTATTATTATAAGATTTATTGTTTCTTCAATTCTATACTATTTATTCCTATGCAAAAATGCAATATTTAACATAATACCTAAAAGCCATAATATACTTTAAACATAACTTAGATTTTTAAGGAAACTGTTGTCTCCATTCTATCTTTTCTTGGATGGATATCATCAATCATTGATATTTCTATTCTTCTTGAAACTGATATACAAATTATGGTTAGGAGTTAGATACTAGTAGATAATAATATATATTTATAGCAATTATAAAATACGAAAATTTAGTTGGGTGAACTTTTGAAAATTTTACTTCTTTTTCAACACTGTTGCTTTCTGCCTTGTTTCTTTATCCTTACTATACCAATTTCTGGAAATAGGAGTAAAGGTTTTAAACTAAGTTAGTCTGAATAACTTCTTACTGGCAATTTATAAAATGGATATATAAGAGAAAACTAGACTTGGAAGTTCTAGTATTGGGAGTGGTACAGTCCCTAAAGTCACAGTCCCAGAGTTGTCCAATGACTGGCTTAATGCCACACAGCTAAGCTGTGGAAATGTTAGACCTGGAAGTAGAATCTTGTGATTATAGGCATGAAGTTCTTTCTACTATAATACACTCCTGTTATAGCTGAAGTTACAGCTGAAACCATAGGCTGACACATTATAGAAATTAGATGATCTACCTGCAAGTAAAAAGAACTCTGACTTAAGCTATATTAAACAATTGTCCATAAGTGATCTCACATAATTAGGTCAGAAATTAGGCAGGTCCCAGTCAGGAGTTCAACAAGTCAACAATTCATCAAGAACCAGTTTGCCTCTATTTCTCATCTCGGCAGCCTTCAGGTCACATCATCATTGGGCTGAATCTACCTCACCCATTCTCACTCCCCACTTCTTGGAGCCTGAGAATGACAACAGCTAATAAAATCCATTGAAAAACCAAACCTGTTGCCATGAAGTCAATTCAACTCATAGTGACCCTATAGGTCAGAGTAGAATTGCCCCATAGGGTTTCCAAGGAGCAGCTGATGGATTCAAACTGCAAACCTTTTGATTAACAGCTGCAGCACTTAACCATTGTGCTACCAGTGCTCCGCAACAGCTAATATATGCATAAAATCCAAACGTTAGAAGGTCTAGAAGAGGATACACCTACATCTTCCTTACATCTCGTGAGGGGGTGGGGAAACCTTTCCCCATAAAGAACTCCACTCTTGTCTCAGAGACCAGCACCGGGCCACGGGAGGAGCAGGACTAGCATAACTGACGTAGACAAATAACCTGGTAAGATACAGATATTAGAGTCAAGCAGCAGGATCACTACACATCCTTAAATGGTGGCTGAATCACCTGTGGACTGTTTTTGGTCATGGATATTCAAACGTTTATTATAATTATTCATTTAAGTGTCTGCCTTCCTTGCTTACATACTGGGAAAGAAACAATTTGCCATAAATTATCTTTTCATTGAACAAAAAAAGTCAGTACAAAAATAGTCAAAACAGGTTTTTCAAAGCTTGCTTTTCTAACTTCAAAGACTGTACAATCCCTTTGTGAAAATCAGTTCTGTTGTTGAAGAATAAACTATAAGCCTATACTAGTATTGTAGCATTAACTTGTGTTGTATGTCATTTATTTTCTGAAGCCAGACAGTGAATCCACCTTGAGGAGATTTTTTTTTTTAAGTCAGGCTTTCTGAGAAATGAGGAGCCTGAGGGGATCCCATTGATTTGCCAACTATGTCACAGTCCATTTAAGGCAGAATGGCACATGGTTTTGACAAAGGCGATGACAAATGGCTACGTACTGTAGGGACAGAACCAACACAGATAAATAAAGGAAATCATGGAAATATACAACATGAGACAGAAACTAAAATAAAATTTAAGATTATAAATGATCATCAACCTATGTGCATAAACAGTATCTAGACTTAAAGTAAGTGTCTATAAAACTAACATCAATTTTTAGAATAATTTCTGAAATTTTACACCAGTTCAATATTGCCAAGAATTGTGAATCCAAAGAAAGAACCACTTATTTTATAGCATTTATACTAACCTATACATAATAGTGAATATATTTTGGTACTAGTAAGTGGAGACCCTGGTGGCGTAGTAGTTAAGAGCTCTGGCTGCTAACCAAAATGTTGGCAGTTCAAATCCACCAGGCACTCCTTGGAAATCCTATGGAGCATTTCTACTCTGTCCTGTAGGGTTGCTATGAGTTAGAATTGACTCGATGGCACTGGTTTTTTTTTTTTAAATAAATTTAAAAAAAAGGTTGCCTGAGTTTCCATTTTCTAACTTTAAGAAGTATGCATATTACCTGATAGACATACACACTAATGTACAACACAGATAAAAGTTAACTAAATTTTAGGGATTAATTTATACTAGTCTGCAGTAAGGTGTATTAGTAATGCTAATGGATACTAACGAGGTGCAGATCTTTGCAGGTAGAATTGTGCTCACAGGCATTCAGGATACAATCATCAATATCCTGTTCACATTTCAATCCAGCATAGCCTGGGCTGCATAAGCAGGAGAAGCCATCAACCACTGAAAATGACAGAAAAGAGAAAACTCCTTAAAATTTGTTTTAACCATAGTACAGGTAATTTTTTTGAAGCAAACGTTACATGCAATAAATAGGTTATTTTTGTCCTCAATTCACTTTTCCTAGATTGTTTTAGGTTTAAGACACAAGAAGACAGCTGGTTGTAAAAGTTACGTGACAAGTTACATTAAAGGGCATAGTGACCCGAAAGGTGATATTGAAATAGGTAAGCCTTAGTTAAAAAAGAGATTTCACATTTCATCATAATCCTTTAAAAATAATGATCAGAATCTGTCCTCTGTTTTATTATTAATGGTGAAAAGACTGATGTCTTTAAAGCATCTAAAGGAAATGGTGACAGCAAGAATTGCAGTTGGACAGGCATGGATTTATGGTTGCTTCTCATCAGTCCCTGGGTTCTTCATTATCTCCAGATTTACCATGTAATCTACATGCCACTCTGCCTCTGAGCAAGTACCCACTATTACTCTCATTAAATGCTTTAGATCCTGTGTGATAATAGCTTTTTCAAAACACTGTAAGATATTTAGGCTGCTTCTAGATTCCTGCAGTCCTGCTTCTGTGCAGCACATGTAACTGGGACCTCTAAGGAGAACAAGGCAGAACACAGCCAACAGAAAGAGACAAGAGAGACACTCAAGGATTGGCAGCTCTTTAGGCAGCATTTTATTTCTGTTTTAACTTTTTCATCTAGCATCCTAGTTTTTAACATCTCTTATTGAATACAAATGGTTAATAAATATACAGGTATAATATACTTGTATATAAATTAATAAGATAAAATGGTGTCAATTGTTGCTTTACATATTCCATATGGTATTACGGATATTAACAAATTAGAAACAGTGTCATACAACAAGTAATTAAGCCATTGTGTGAGATCATCCATCATAGTTCCTTTTTTAAAAATACATTTATGACAATTTGTTTGACTACTAAGGAAAACTGGCAAGTCACAAACAACTAGAATCAAATTAAACTTCAGCACAGATGTAGGCATTATCTATACAGATAAGTGATATTTCTAAAGACAAAGAAATAAAGAAAGATAATTTTGAATTAACAAAGGGTCTTACAGACAGATTGTTGTTAAAAATAAAGCACGACTTCATCATCAAGAAATGTGCTTTCTCATAACAATGCAAAAACACCAGAATTGAAACTAGATAACTGGGAGCTCCTAAAAATCAAACACTTATGCTAATCCAGAGACTTCACCAAAAGATTTACGTACCCAACGACAGGACTCCAAAATACATAAAAGAAACTCTAACAGCATTGAAAAGAGAGATAGACAGCTCCACAACAGTAGCAGGAGACTTCAACACACCACTTTTGGTGAAAGACAGAACATCCAGAAAGAAGCTCAACAAAGAAATGGAAAAGCTAAATGCTACAATCAACCAACCTGATCTCATAGACATATGCCAAACATTCCACCCAATGGCAGGCAAGTATACCTCCTTTTCCAATGCACATGGAACATTCTCCAGAATAGACCACATATTAGGCCATAAAGCAAGCCTTAACAGAATCCAAAGCACTGAAATATTAC
>NW_004444019.1:2937724-2939317 GCF_000243295.1 Trichechus manatus latirostris
GCCAGGTAAAGACACCACAAAAAAGAAAATTACAGACCAATATCCCTCATGAACATTGACACAAAAATCCTCAACAAAACTCTAGCCAATAGAATTCAGCAACACATCAAAAAAATAATTTCACCATGATCAAGTGGGATTTATACCAGTATGCAGGGATGTTTCAACATTAGAAAAACAGTGTAATCCATCACATAAATAAAACAAAATACAAGTACCACATGATCTCATCAATCGATCCAGAAAAGGCATTTGACAAACTCCAACACCCATTCATGATAAAAACTCTCAAAAAAAAAAAATAGGAATAGAAGGGAAATTTCTCAATATAAATTAAGGGCATTTATACAAAGCCAACAGCCAACATCATCCTAAATGGAGAGAGTTTGAAAGCATTCCCCTTGAGAACGGGAACCAGACAAGGATGCCTTTATCAACACTCTTATTCAACATTGTGCTGGAGGTCCTAGTCAGAACAATTAGGCTAGAAAAAGAAAAAAGGCATCCAAACTGGTAGGCAAGAAGTCAAGGTATCTCTATTTGCAGATGATATGATCTTATACACAGAAAGCACCAAAGAATCCACAAGAAAACTACTGGAACTAACAGAAGATTTCAGCAAAGTATCAGGATACAAGCTAAACATACAAAAATCAGTTAGATTTCTTTACACCAACAAAGAGAACCTCAAAGAGGAAATCACCAAATCAATACCATTTACAATAGCACCCAAGAAGATAAAATATTTAGGGAAAACTCTAACCAGAGATGTAAAAGATCTATACAATGAAAACTATAAGACACTACTGCAAGAAACCAAAAGAGACCTGCATTAGTGGACATACATACCTTGCTCATGGACAGGTAGACTCAACATTGTGAAAATGTCAATTCTACCACAGAGATTTACAGATACAATGCAATCCCAATCCAAATTCCACTGGTATTTTTTAATGAGATGGAGAAAAAAATCACCAACTTCATAAGGAAAGGGAAGAGGCCCCAAATAAGTAAAGCATTACTCAAGAAGAACAAAGTGAGAGGCCTCATGCTACCTGATTTTAGAACCTATTATACCACCATGGTAGTCAAAACAGCCTGGTATTGATACAACAACAGATACATAGACCAATGGAACAGAATTGAGAATCCAGACATAAATTCATCCACCTATGAGCAGCTGATAATTGACAAAGGCCCAAAGTCCGTTAATTGGGGAAAAGACAGTCTCTTTAACAAATGGTGCTCGTATAACTGTATATCGATCTTCAAAAAACGGAAACAAGACCTATACCTCACACCATGCACAAAAACTAACTCAAAATGGATCAAAGACTTAAATACAAAATCGAAAACAATAAAGATCATGGAAGATAAAATAGGGACAACGCTAGGAGCTCTTATACATGGCATAGACAGAATACGAACCATAAGTAACAATGCAGAAGCACCAGAAGAGAGACTAGATAACTGGGAGCTCCTAAAAATCAAACACTCGATTAGTCCAAAGGACTAATGGACCACAGCTACCAAGGCCTCCACCAGACTGAGTCCAGTACAGCTAGATGGTGCCTGGCTACCACCACTGACTGC
>NW_004444019.1:2939688-2966075 GCF_000243295.1 Trichechus manatus latirostris
AAAAAAAAAAGGTTGAGAAGTTAGAGGGTTGACATGTTGTGGGGTTGTTAACCAATGTCATAAAACAATATGTGTACTACTGTTCCATGAGAAACTATTTGTTCTGTAAGCCTTCGCCTGAAGTACAATTTAAAAAAAAAAAAAATCAAACACTTATGCTCATCAAAAGACTTCACCAAAAGAGAAAAAGGCAACCTACAGACTGGGAAAAAACTTTTGGCTACGACAAATCCAATCAGCTTCTAATCTCTAATATCTACAAGATACTGCAAAACCTCAACAACAAAAAGACAAATAACCCAGTTAAAAAATGGCAAAGGATATGAACAGGCACTTCGACAAAGAAGATATTGAAGCAGCTAACAGACACATGAAGAATTGCTCATGATCATTAGCCATTAGAGAAATGTAGATCAAAACTACAATGAGATATCATCTCACCCCAACAAGGCTAGCATTAATACAAAAAACACAAAACAATAAATGCTGGAGAGGTTGCGGACAGACAGGAATGCTTATATACTGTTGGTGGGAATGTAAAATGGTACAACCACTTTGGAAATCGATTTGGCACTTCCTTAAAAAGCTAGAAATAGAAGTACTGTATGATCCAGCTATCCCACTCCTTGGAACATATCGCAGAGAAATAAGAGCTATCACATGAATAGATATATGTACACCCATGTTCATTGCAGCACTGTTCACAATAGCAAAAAAATGGAAACAACCTAGGTGCCCATCAATGGAGGAATAGATAAACAAATTATGGTATATCCACACAATGGAATACTGTGCAACAATAAAGAAGAACAATGAAGCTGTGAAACATCTTCTAACATGGAGGAAGCTGTAGGTCATTATGCTGAGTGAATTCAGTCAGTCTCAGAAGGACAAATATTGTATAAGACCACTATTACAAGAACTCAAGAAAAGGTTTAAACATGGAAGAAAACATTCTTTGGTAGTTACGAGGGTGGGGAGGAAGGGTGAGGGCTATTTACTAACTAGATAGTAGATAAGAATGATCTTAGGTGAAGGGAAGGACAGCACTCATTACAGGGGAAGTCAGTACAACTGACTAAACCAAAGCTAAGAAGTTTCCTGAATACAACCAAACACTTTGAGGGACACAGTAGCAGGGGTAAGGGTCTGGGGACCATGCTTCAGGGGACATCTAGGTCAATTGGCATAACAAAGCTTATCAAGAAAATGTTTTGCATCCTACTTTGGTGAGTGGCATCTTGGGTCTTAAAAGTTTGCAAGCGGCCATCTAAGATGCATCAATTGGTCCCAACCAGCTGGAGTAAAGGAGAATGAAGAACACCAAAGACACAAGGAAAGTATTAGCCCAAGAGACAGAAAGGGCCACATAAACCAGAGACTTCATCAGCCTGAGAACAGAAGAACTAGACGGTGCCCGGCTACCACCAATGACTGCCCTGACAGGGAACACAACAGAGAGTCCCTGATGGAGCAGGAGAAAGGTGGGGTGCAGAACTCAAATTGTAGTAAGAAGACCAGACTTAATGGTCTGACTTAGACTGGAGGTACCCCGGAAAGCATGGCCCCTGGACACTCTATCAGCCCAGAACTAAAAAAATTTCCGAGGCCAACTCTTCAGACATGGATTGGACTGGACTATGGGACATAAAGTGATACTCATGAGGAGTGTGCCTCTTAGCTCAAGTAGATACAACAGACAAAACGGGCAGCTTCTGTCTGGAGGTGAGATGGGAAGGCAGAGAGGGTTAGGAGCTAGTTGAATGGACATGGGGAAGCAGGGGTGGAAGCGAGGAGTGTGCTGTCACAGTATGGGGAGAGCAATTAGAGTCACATAATAATGTATGTATAAATTTTTGTATGGGAAATAATTTTAAAAAAAAAAAAAAGACTTCACCAAAAGAGTAAAAAGACAACCTATAGACTGGGAGAAAAGTTTTGGTTACAATAAATCTGATCAGCATCTAATCTCTAAAATCAAGATACTGCAAAACCTCAACAATAAAAAGACAAATAACCCAATTTAAAAAATGGGCAAAGGATATGAACAGGCACTTCACCAAAAAAGACATTCAGGAAGCTAACAGATATAGGAGGAAATGCTCACGATCATTAGCCATTAGAGAAATGCAAATGAAAACTACAATGAGATACCATCTCACCCAACAAGGTAGCAGTAATCCAAAAAACACAGAATAATAAATGTTGGACAGGTTGTGGAGAGACTGGAACACTTATACACTACAGGTGAGAATGTAAAATGGTACACGACTTTGGAAATTAATTTGGTGATTCCTTAAAAAGCTAGAAATAGAAGTACCATGTAATCCAGTAATCCTGCTCCTTGGAATATATCCTAGAGAAATAAGAGCCGTCCCATGAATAGATGTACGCATGCCCATGTTCTTTGCTGCACTGTTCACAATAGCAAAAAGACAGAAACAACCTAGGTGCCCATCAGTGGACGAATGGATAAACAAATTATGGAATATTCACACAATGGAATATAGGCAGTGATAAAGATCAACGATGAATCCATGAAACATCTCATAACGTGGATGAATCTGGAAGGCATTACGCTTAGCAAAATTAGTCAGTTGCAAAAGGACAAGTACTGTATAAGACCACTATTATAAGAACTCAATAAAATGTTTAAACACAGAAGAAAACATTCTTTGATGGTTATGAGGGGGAGAGGGAGGGAGAGGGGAATTCACTAACTAGGTAGTAGACAAGAATTATCTTAGGTGAAGGGAAGGACAACACACAATACAGGGGAAGTCAGCACAACTGGACTAAACCAAAAGCTAAGAAGTTTCTTGAACACAACCAAGCACTTTGAGGGACAAAGTAGCAGGTGCAGGGGTCTAGGGACAATGGTTTCACAGAACATCTAGGTCAATTGGCATAACAAAGTTTATTAAGAAAATGTTCTGCATCCCACTTTGGCGAATGGCTTCTGAAGTCTTAAAAGCTAGTGAGCAGCCATTTAAGATGTATCAATTGGTTCCAACCCACCTGGAGCAAAGGAGAATGAAGAACACCAAAGACACAAGGAAAATATTAGCCCAAGAGACAAAAAGTGCCACATAAACCAGAGATGCCATCAGCGTGAGACCAGAGGAACTAGATGGTGCCTCACCAATGACCTCCCTGACAGAGAGTTCCTGATGCAACAAGTGAAAAGTGGGTGCAGATCTGAAATTCTTGTAAAAAGACCAGTCTTAATGGTCTGACTGAGACTGGAGGAATCCCAAAGACTTGGACCCTGGACTCTCTGTTAACCCAGAACTAAAACCATCCCCGAAGCCTACTCTTAGGACAAATATTAGACTGGCCTATAAGACATAAAATGATACTTGTGAAGAGTGTGCTTCTTAGTTCAAGTAGATAGATGAGACTAAATGGGTAGCTCCTGTCCAGAGGCGGGATGAGAAGGCAGAAAGGGATAGGAGCTGATTGAATGGACACGGGATATCCAGGGTAGAATGGAGGAGTGTGCTGTCACATTATAGGGATAGCAACTAGGGTCACATTAAAATGTGTGTATAAATTTTTGTAGAAGCTAACTTGAGCTGTAAACTTTCACCTAAAGCACAATTAAAAAACAAAAAAAAAGAAACGTGCTTTCTGAATGTCGACTATTCTAGGTTAAGAAACTAACAAATGAACTATGTGCCAGAGAACATTTGGAATTAAACTGGATACCATAGTGCAAAAAAAAAAAAGTTTAAATATTTAAGATAAAAACACAAACAGGAATTGAGGTTCCTCCATCTCTAATTCACTATTGGCTATGTGATAATTAATAACTGTTTTATCAGAAAATACAGTTTAGGCATACTGTTCTTTATTTTTTTTAACAGAAAATACAGTCACAATATTTTTTGTGTTCATAAATATTCCATACTACTATTTTGAGATTAAATTTTCAGATAAGCCTTCTATTATTCTGGCTGCATTATTCATTTGATATTTAAATATGCACCAAAACCCAAACTTTTTTTTTTTTTACTCAGTCAGATTTTTGGATATGATAATAGCTTTGTGGTGAAATTATAGATGTGAGTATTTTAATAATGTATCACCAATGTGGTGAAAGATAACATAAGGTTGCTTGAGATTTTACAGGTTCATATAAGCAAATTAATAATTGTTTCCCATATGTAGTCATGTAATAAATATTATTAACTTGAATTCAGGAAGTTCAGCTTCCCTAACTATTTCATTTTAGAGTAAATATTAAAAATACTGTGTCATTCGATTTATACTCATATCAGTTTACATGTATGATCTAATTTTTAATAAATATTTTAGTTCCCTGGTAGCTAAATCCCCTTGGGTCCAAAATATATTATGGATAATTCTATGATGAAATATATTAATCGGATGGTCAAAATACACATTTTCCTTACTATATCACATCTTCAACATTTTAATTGGTAGTATTGCATTATAAATAGCATACTTGGAAGTTTTATTTTCTCATCTTAGGAAATAATTAACATTTAAATACTTATGGAGACTTTATAAAAATCATATGTATTATAACATATATGTCAGAATATATCAAAAGTGTTAAAATTATCCACATCTAACCATTATCATAGGTGCTACTTCGATATAAAATAATCTCTAACTTCTCTCTCTGGCATACCACTCTGACTTCCTTATTTTATACTGAGCACCATGAATACACGAGTCATTACAAAATTTCACCAAAAACACAATAAAATATTAAACAGAAAAAAAAAAGAGTCATTGTCAGCATCACTAAGCACCTTTGGGGTTGAGCTGAAGCGTAAGACAACAGTCACTTTTTCAAGGTAATTTTAGAATTTCAGAAATTTAAAAACATAATCTTTGAAGTGCCAAAATCTGGAGAAAAAATAAAAATGAGTGTAATGGTGGATTAAATCAGGAGTAGCAAAAAGTTGGTGTACAGCTTTAAGGAAAAAAGAAGATTGAAGAATTGACACATTTGAATTATGGTGTTGGCAAAAAATACTGAATATACAATGGACTGCCAGAAGAGCAAAAAGATGTTTTGGTAGAAGTACAGGCACAATGCTCCTTAGAAATAGGATGGTGAGACTTTGTCTTGCTTACTTTGGATACGTTATCAGGAGGGAGCAATCTCTGGTAAAGTAGAGGGTCAGCGAAGAAGAGGAAGACTTTCAACAAGACAGACCAACACAGTGGCTGCAACAATGGGCTCAAACACATCTGTTATTGAGGGCATGGCACAGGACCTGGCAACATTTTGTTCTGTTGTACAGAACAGAACATTAAAACAGAACAGAATGTTTCATTCTGTTATTCAGAACCAGTTGGATAACATCTAACAATAACAACATGGCTTTAACACCTGTTTTGTTTAGCTGACACAGTCTTAGGAAAAAAGATAAAATAAAGTGAATATCTTCAACTAAAGCCCTGCCACGTCCTGTTGTTTTACACCTGGGCTGCTTTCCCATAAAGAAATCTATTTGACTCCTTAAGGACATGCATTTGCAGAGCATTAGTTTTAAGTAAATAAATCATAATTTCAGTTAGATTATGTCATTTCAAAATAAAATGATAATAAAATGATTCTATATTGAAATATTTTCCAGGCATAATATTACTTAAGCTATTTGTTCATTTATTGGTGATTGTGTAGAAATATATTTTGAAGAAGATAACACTAGGCAAAATTGTAAGCTGGACAGTTTTCTTCAACACTCTTCTATCTTTTTTTTCTCCCTCTTCATGCCTCTTAGCTACTTCTGTGTCCCAGGGTAACTTCAAGAACTGTTTGTCTTGTGTCCCAAGAAAAATTACACAAGTTCTTTAACCAAAAAAAAAAAAAAAAAAAAAAAGTATATATATATATATATGTATGTTTCAATATTAAATCTCTCTTTACTCATCCTCCTCCCTTTCCCCTTTCCTTCCTTTGATCTTTCCCTCTTTTCTTTATGCCTCTTTCTTCTTTTGTCTCTATACATTTATTCCTTCAAGAATATACATTTTGGTATGAATAAATATTTGTGTGTTTGTGTGTGTGTTTCACAGTTGTATGCACTAGTAATTGAGGATCATCATGGATTGAATTGTGTCCCCTCAAAATTCGTGTCAACTTGGTTAGGCCATGATTCCCAGCATTGTGTAGTTATCCTCCATTTTGTGATCTGATATAATTATGTGCTGTAACTCCTAGCCTCTATGCCTGTGGTTATGGTCCCATTTGGAGTGAGCTGACTGTTAACGAGATATTATTAGCTTATGTTAATGAGGATTAGGGTGGGGTGTACCACTCTTGCTTGAGTCACACCTTTTATCTTATAAGAGATAAAAGGAAGTAGATGCAAGCAGAGAATGAGGGATTTGACTACAACCAAGAAAGAAGAGCCAGGAGCAGAGCACGTCCTTTGGAACCAGGGTTCCTGCACTGAGAACCTCCTAGACCTAGGGGAAGACTGATGCGAAGACGCATGGAGAGCAACAACAGACTCCAGGTCCTTAGATGTTGAAAGGAGACAAGGACCTTCCTGCAGGGCCGATACAGAAAGAAAGCCTTCCCCTAGAGGTGGCACCCTGAATTTGGACTTCTAGCCTTCTAAACAGTGAAAGAATAAATTTCTGCTTGTTAAAGCCATCCACGTGGTATTTCTGTTACATCAGCACTAGATAATTAAGACAGGGTGAAAACTCTTCTAATACCATCAAATTATATCACATATACTTCCTGGTAAACAACAGATTATGTTCCCCAAACGCATGTTTTATGTTAAACATGACAACAATTAACAATAACAATAGTTAAATTAGTAACCCTTCTAAGGCTGAGCTCTGGGGCACTTAAATTACTAACTGGACTGTAATATAATTCAAGTAATCCATCAACCTGTTATTAAAACTAATGTAAATAGTAAATACTTTTGTCATAAATTTAGAAAAAAAAATAACAAAAGAAAATAAAACTTTTTGAAATATTATTGCCTGTAACATTACATGGAGCCCCAACGATGCAGTAGATAAGAGCTTGGCTGCTAAACTGAAGGTTGACAGTTCGAATCCACCAGCCGTTCCTTGGAAACTCTGTGGGGTTCTGCTATGTCCTACAGGGTCACTATGAGTCAGAATCGATTCGACAGCAATGGTTTTTTTTTTTTTTTTTTTAATACATTACATATGTCTTAAAATGTATTTTTACACAGATTTGACATTGTAAACAATTTCAAACACTTTTTTAATAGACAGGCTAAAATAATGAATTATTTTAAATATCACTTTAAATAGTGTTTTTTCATACATACAAATCTGGATTTTAACAATTCTACCATTTAAAAAAAGAAAGAAAAAACATTAATTCTGACATCGGAACATAGAAGTCACATCTCATTTAATTTCCTTATTTGCTACAATTTTGACTCACAAAAATATAAATGAATTTGCAAATAGCAGAGGTGTTTTGTGAAAACAGTATTGGCATTGTCTTTAACATTCAAAGCAGGCTAAAAAAAGTAAATCACAGTTGCATCGTCGCTATTCCGTAACTACGTCAGATTTGACACTTACACTTTTTTATGATAATTACAGGAGGCAAGTAAACTCACTGTCATAGCAGTATCCATGTAGGCAAGGATTGGAACTGCACTCATTGACATTGATCTCACAGCGTGGACCTGCAAAGCCTTTTCCACACTGGCACTGGAACCCATCGGGAAAGGTTTCCAGATCCATTTCCTCTTTACATACAGCTCCATTCTCACAAGGATGGCTAAACTCACAAGGTCCAAATTGACAGTTAGAACCTGGAAAAGAAAAAAAGAATAATAAAATTATTATTATTTATCTAATGAACCAATCCATGCAACTTCTGTCATTTAGCTGGCATATTTCTGTATAAATGAATTCCATTTCATCTCTAGGCAAGGATTCATAATTCTCCACAATATTACCATTGTAATTCTCTCTCCCTACAAAACAATTTAAGAAAAAATGTAATTTATGATTTCTATGGTTCATGTAACAGAGTACCAGCAGGCAGCAATGTTAAGTGACAACATTTTTAAAAATAACATTTTGTTTCTTCTTACTTCCCACCTTCTGTTCAACAATGTTCTCTGAAGACACTGCAGTTAAGAAGGTGTATTATTAATGATTTGATGTACCCTGTGTTTACTTCCTGGTACTATGGAGGTTGCAATCACTATAAACTTTACTTGATGGATTTATCACTATTCTCAAAACAATTAGACAGTGAAAAACAATTTAATAAACCTTTAATCTTACTAGTAACACCTCAGTCTTGAAATTAAGTTTTATATTTTACTCAGAAAATGTAATTAGATAAAGTGATTGCCACTGGGGGAAATGTAAAATATTTAGAGATAAGAAACAGAATGGCTAGATCCAAGGGAATCCAGATCTTAAAAAAAAAAACCAAAATAGTGCCAAGTTATTTATCAAAGAAAAATCATTATTCAGGTGTCAGTTTTCCAAACACAGTGAAAATTTATTGGTATTAGCTATTTGGAAAGTATTTAAATAAATGCATTCATTCACTAAAATATGTTTTACATATTTATATGTGTATATATATATATAAATGCACACTTATCACATATACACAAACACACATGTTCTAAAAGAGCATGATGAATATGATACAAAATAAAAAATATAGTAATTATTAAATCTTTCAAGTGCTTTGGTTTTCTTAGTAATTCCCACGATAAGGAATGAAAGGATAATAAGACAAATTTGGATTAGAGATGGAGTTTCTGAACTTGAGAAGTACGGTGGCAGTTTGAGAGCTCTAAAACATCAGGATCTCTACCATTCTCTGAACTCTGAACACATAAAAATGTAAGAAGACCCATCTACAAACTGCTGAACACATCAACAATGTAATCAAGGAATGATCAAAAATAATGATAGTTTTCATAAAATAAGCCTCACATGTCTGTCAGTTTGTCTTACTGTGCTGGCTTGTGTGTTTCTGTGATGCTGGAAGCTATGCCACCGGTATTTAAAATACTAGTAGGGTAAACATGGTAGACAGGTTTCAGCTGAGCTTCCAGACTAACACAGACTAGAAAGAAGGACCTGATGGTCTACTTCTGAAAAAAGTTAGCCAGCAAAAACCTTATGAATAGCAGAGGAACACTGTCTGATACAGTGCCAGAAGATGGAAGGCACTCAAAATACCACCGGCGAAGGCTGCTCCTCAAAGTAAAGTCAATGTTAATAGCGTGGATGGAATCAAACTTTTCGGACCTTCATTTTCTGATGTAACATGACTCAAAATGAAAAGAAACAGCTACAAACATCCATTAATAATCAGAACGTGGAATGTATGAAGTATGAATCTAGGAAAATTGGAAACTGTCAAAAATGAAATGGAATGCATAAATATTGATATCCTAGGCATTAGTGAGCTGAAATGGACTGATACTGGCCGTTTTGAATTGGACAATCATATGGTCTACTATGCTGGGAATGACAAATTGAAGAGGAATGGTGTTGAATTCATCATCAAAAAGAACATTCTAAGATCTATCGTGAAGTACAATGCTGTCAGTGATAGGATAATATCCATACGCCTACAAGAAAGACGAGTTGTTACAACTATTATTCAAATTTACTCACCAACCACTAAGGCCAAAGATGAAGAAATTAAAGATCTTTACCAACTTCTGCAGTCTGAAATTGATCAAACATACAATCAAGATGCATTGATAATTACTGGTGATTGGAATGCAAAAGTTGGAAACAAAGAAGAAGGATTGGTAGCTGGAAACATGGCGTTGGTGACAGAAATGATGTCAGAGACTGCATGACAGAATTTTGAAGACCAACGACTTCCTCATTGCAAATACCTTTTTTCAACAACATAAACTGTGGCTATACACATGGATCTTGCCAAATGGAATACACAGGAATCAAACTGACTCTGTCTGTGGAAAGAGATGATGGAAAAGCTCAATATCATCAGTCAGAACAAGGCCAGGGGCTGACTGCGGAACCGACCATCAATTGCTCATGTGAAAGTTCAAGCTGAAGTTGAAGAAAATTAGAAAAAGTCCACGTGAGCCAAAGTATGACCCTGGGTATATTCCACCTGAATCTGGAGACCATCTCAAGAGTAGATTTGACACATTGACCACTAATGACTGAAGATCAGACAAGTTGTGGAATGATATCAAGGACATCATATATGAAGAAAGCAAAGGGTCATTAAAAAAACAGGAAAGAAAGAAAACACAAAAATGGATGTCAGAAGAGACTCTGAAACCTGCTGTTGAACATGGAGTACCTAAAGTAAAAAGAAGAAATGATGAAGTAAAAAAGCTGAACAGAAGGTTTCAAAGAGTGGCTCAAGAAGACAAAGTATTACAATGCAATGTGCAAAGACCTGGAGTTAGAAAACCAAAAAGGAAGAACACATTTGGCATTTCTCAAGCTGAAAGAACTGAAGAAAAAATCCAAGCCTCAAATTGGAATCTACTGTAAAAAAACCTCTTTAAAGTGTTCAAAAGCAAAGATGTTACTTTAAGGACTAAGGTTAGCCTGACCCAAGCCATGGTGTTTTTAATTATCTCATATTCATGTGAAAGCTGGACAATGAATAAGGAAAATGGAAGAAGAATCGATGCCTTTGAATTATGGTATTGGTGAAGAATACTAAGTATACAGTACACTGCCAGAAAAATGAACAAGTCTGTCTTGGAAGAAGTACAGTCAGAATGCTCCTTAGAAGCAAGGATGGCACGACTTCATCTCATATACTTTGGACATGTTATCAGGAAAGACCAGTCCCTTGAGAAGGACATCATGTTTAGTAAAGCAGAGGGTCAGTAAAAACAAATGAAGACCCTCAATGAGAACCGACCCAATGGCACCTACCAACATAAAATAAGGGCAATAAAAAACTCTCCTAAGTTGAATAAGCACTCAGGACTTCAGTTTCCACAGTACAACAACAACAACGAAAATACAAAATTACTTTCCATAGGCATAGAATTAAAGATTTCCTTCAATTAAAAAAAAAAAAAAACAAAACTATTCAGTAGTTACTTTACGCAAGAGCTATGCTAAGTAGTGTGGTAAATTCAAATAAGAACATGTCCTATTCTTTGTCTTTAAGCCATTTTGTGACTGAAATATATTGCAAATGGTATGTTTCTGGATACTATTTTATCATAATGAAAATATTTTTTCTTTGTAAAAGACGGGAAAATACACCGGATCAACATCCACTACACACACACACACACACACACACACACACACACACACACACACAATGAATTGCTCCTAATGAAAATTTCTCATACATACTTTTTTTTCCTAATTACTCACTTCTAAATATTTAATTGTGAGAATAGGTGTTTTCCTTTCTAGTATGAAGATTACTTAGCTGTCTCTTTGGTAAATAATTTCATGCATGTAATCTATTACATAACTGAACAATAATTTAGATATTTCTGGAGTTAGTTCATAGTCAAATTTGAGAAAATACTCATATGATACTCTCTTTTGCAGAATATATATGAATTCACTCTGTCATAAATACCATGCTGATCTGTATATTAATTAATCATAGGAACACCTAGTAAATCTCTATTGTATGGCAAGCACTGTGCTAAATGCTGAGGTTATAAATAATAAGGAGCCCAAAGAAGCAATTAAATTAATGTAATGTAATAGTCAAACCAAACCATTTGCCCTGAAGTCTATTCTGATTCACAGTAGCCCTATAGGACAGAGTAGAACTGCCCCATAGGTTTCCAAGGAGCAACTGGTGAATTTGAACTGCCAACATTTTGGTTAGCAGCTGAGCACTTAAACACTGCACCACCAGGACTCCATGTAATGTAACAAGGGGTAAACGTGGTAAATGTTTCATGCTTAGCAGTCACTGTGGTAGGCAGAATTCTAAGATAGCCCCCAAGATTCTCACCCTTAGAGTTTCCTCTCCTTAAGTGTGGGTGGGTGTTGTGAACATGATGGACTATCACTTCATGACTATATTCCATTATATTACAGAAGGGATTTGAAAATATAATTAAGGACAATATTCAGATAGCTTTGAGTAAAACAAAAAGGAGATTACCCTCTGTAGATCAGACCAAATCAGATGAGATCTTTAAAACAGTAAGAGGGATTCTCCAGCTGTTGTTGAAGGAGCACTATGAAATTCTTGTTGTGGAGAGGGCCATGTGGTAGGGAATGGCAGGGCACCTTTAGGAACCAAGAACACTGCAGGTAGATAGTCAGCAAGGATTAAGGATCACACTCCCAAAACTGCAAGGAGGTAAATTCTTCGAATAACCAGTGAGCTTGGAAGAAGAATCTTGGCTTTAGACGAAATTGCATCCCTGGTTGATACCTTTATTTCAGCCTTGTGAAACTCTGATTAGAGAACCCAGGTAAGTCTTGTGCATAGTTCTGACTTATAGACATCGTGATAAAATAAATGTGAGTTGTTTTAAACCACTAAATTTGTGGTAATTTGTTACACATCACAGAAAACTAATACACTTACTTGTAAGAGGTGACTAAGACATCTTAAGTGATATGGGAAAGCTTCCTGAAGAAGGTGACATTTAATGTGAATCCTAAAAATATACTGTATGTTATCAAGGTTAGGCATGTAGCGTATAAAAGAGATGGGGAGGGAATTCTAGTGAGAGATAAAGGCCAGAAGGTGAGAAACTGGTGTGAATTGGACCTGTGCATTGAGTTGCTATTGAAAGCGTTCCTAAAGATGTGGTAAGGAAGTGAAGTTGGCCTGCTCACACTGAGAATCTACATTTCTATGTTGCATTAAAAAAAAAGATATATATATATATATAATGTTTATTATTGTCACTCAAGTTTAATTTTGCTGAAAACAGCATTCTTTGTGACAGAACTTAAAAGTGACAAACTAAAGTAATATGCATTTTATTTGCATACATATTTAGCAGGAAAATTTAAAAACCAATTTCATTAGTTTCTTTTGCAGTGGTGTCAAGTTGGAAAATCAGAACTGCTGATATTCATAATAAAATTGCATTGGTAGAAATGTGCATTTAACCAAAGTATTTTTCCTCTAATTGAAATATGCATCAATCAAATTAGTATGTTACTTTCAAGTCTATGAAACACTTTTAGTATGGAGTTCTTATGATATAAATTTCCTAGAGAAGAGTATTGTTTTAAAAGCTGTAAGTGGATGCACATGTTTATAAAAATGTGGAAATGCTAAATGTCTTTTTACTTCAGTAAAAAATTAGTAGTTTGAATTTTCTTCATAATGATTGAAACTTTTGAAAGAAAAAAAGCACCATTTAAAATTTTTAAAGGAACAGCAGAATACAAATATTTATACAAATGTGGCAATTTTGAAAGTGAGTAAATATTTGGTGTAAAAGATTAACATGCTCAGCTGCTAACCAGAAGTTTGAGGTTTGAGTCCACCCAGAAGTACCTCAGAAGAAAGACCTGGTGATCTATTTCTGAAGAATCAGCCACTGAAAACACTATGGAGTACAGTTCTACTCTAACACACATGGAGTCACCATAAGTCAGAGTCAACTTGATGGCAACTTCGTTTTTTTTTAGTATCCATCATAAAGATAAGTGAACTGAAAATCAAATCTCCAATTTCTACAATCCACAACAAAAACTTGTACAGTTAAAATGGATCGGACTGGACAGTATAAATTCTGCCTCCTCAGAGAGATCAAGGGATATGTAATGTGTAAACAGAGTAGTTCCTTATGCAGCATACTTCAAAATATTAAAGATGTGCCCTAAACTTCTTAAGAAACTCTTAAAACTCATCATGAAGTTATTAAGCAGGTTCTGAAAGAAAACAACACTTTTTACTAAACAGGAGAGCCTGCTAGCACTGTATATCTTTAAGGGGCATGAGGTGATAAGGTACATTTCTCTGTATAGTAAAACACCAGAGAGAAGGCTACTTTTACCTCACTTTTAGGATTGTACATTTTGATGCCAGTATAGATACTTCAAGGTGCTATGAATTTAATGAGGAGCAGGCAAGCTTGGGGCACAACAACCCCACTACTTTCTACTGCTATAAGAGGTTGTACAATATTGAAAAACATCTCAGTTAAAATCAATATAAATTCTTTTGCTGCATGAGTGGAACAGTAAGCATTATATCAGGGAAAAAGTTCTAAGAGCTCAGTGTAGATCCTTGCCTAGTCATTTCCCCAAGCTCTGTTTTAATACCACTGTCAGAATTAAAATTTTCAAGACTTCTTCTCCTGACTGAAGGCATTTAAATTTAAATTCAATATTTTAAAAGATGGTTCAAAGTGGTCCAAGAAACTAAGAAATCTTAGGTAAAAAGGTTGGGAAGTTTAAAAGTTTGAAAAAGTAGAACAATCCTAGTTAAGACTGAAAACTTCTGTTGTTATGAGGCCACAGCCCTCTTCTATAAAGCATAACTCTTACAAAGCAGAAACCAAGTAATCTTGTCTTGTCAACCCATTTTACCAAACAAACTTTTTAAAATCTGTAGCTTCTGTAAACTTCTATTTGGAAAAAAGAAAGAAAATAAAGATAGCAATGTAATGAAAATAGTTCTGGTGTTTATATATTTAGTGAGCCCTGGTTAAGTCCATAAGTCCTTGGCTGATAAATGTCAGCAGTTCAAACCCACCCAGCGGTTCCACTGGAGAAAGAACCAGCAATCTGCTTCAGTAAAGATTACAGCCAAGAAAACCCTTTGAGAAGTTCTACTCAGTCACTTGGGGTCACTATGAGTTGGCATCAAGTCTAGGGCACCTAAGAACAACAACAGTGAGGCACATAAAGTCAGTGTAAGGCAAGTTCTGACTGACAATTTAGGTCATAAACATAATAATAACAATTAATCAGACCTTACAACATTCCAGACACGGTTCTAGTTGCTTCACATATACCAACTCATTTTATCCTTACAAAGAACCTATGAGTAGGCACTATTATCCCTGTTTTCAGGTGAGGAAACAGAGGCACAGGGAGATGATGTCAACGGGGGAGCCCCGGTGTTTGCATGGTGCTGTGCCTCATGCTCATTTGTTCTTCAAAATTGCTTTTTCTTTTGAAATCTAAGTAATTGCAGATATTTTCAGGTAAATGAAATTTAGATTAAAAACCAATTTTGCTTTGTATTTAACCTCTGAGTTGTCCAACAGTTGAAAGTAACAGGCTATGATTAAATTTATCACATTGTTTAATTCTTGAGATTCCATGAAAGAGGCTTATTCACATGCTTTTTAAAAATCCTCCAAATACCAGGTTCTAGGAACTATCATTCACTATTGGTAGAAAGTGCTCCAAAATGACTTTTTTTTTGTATAACCTTGAAAAAGTTTAGCTATACCTCTAAGCTTTCATTGAGTATTATCAGTCAAATGATTAGTTTTAGCCTTTTCATGCCATAAATCCTCAACTAGGATGATTAAAGAGTAGTGAATTTAGGTTAGAGCCTTTAGCAGAATTGAATAGGAGCAGATAAATTCTTATATCGTCTTCCTATATAATAAAACTCTTCTTGTATATAAGAAATATTACTATATTTTGAAAAATGTCATTTCACATTTAAATTTTCAACAACAAGGCTCTTTTAAATATTTTATGGATTAAATTATTCAATAGACTTTACAGAGTATATTTGTGTCCATTATAAAGTTGAAAATCAATACGCATTACCCACTTGGTAAATTTCCTTAGCCATAGAGAATTTTAAGCATTACGAGTCCCCTTGTATCCATTATATTATGATACGAACCATCAAATATTAAAGATGAAGCAACTACATATCACCATTTAAAATAACATAGGGAAAAAACACATATATCTCTGCAACTAAGAAAATACATTGATTTCAAACAAATGGGTTTTAATCGATGTATTAATCTGTATCACTTCTGCATTGGAATATATATATTTGGAAAATGTATGTTAGTTTTCTTATCCATCTAATTTACCTGTATAAGTTTAGGAAATATTTTATTCAAATAATTAAAAAATAATATTTAAAGAAGAAGATTCAATTGTTAATTTATCACTCAGCAAGTATACGGTGAGTTCACATAGTATATTACTTGGTTTGCATTTTCCAGATATTTTCTCATGATTAGACTAGGGTTATGGATTTTAGGAAAGAATATCACAGAGGTGAAGTGCTCTTCTCATCACATCAAATCAGGGGATATATGATATCAACATGACTTATAATTGGTGATGTTAACCTTGATCACTTGGTTAAGGTGGTGTGAGCAACGTTTATCCAAAGGTTATCTTCTGTGAGGTTTTTACTTTTCATAGTCTATTAATTAAAAGCAAGTCACTAAGTCCTGCCAGTACTGAAGGGGAGGGGATCAAGCTCAATCTCCTAGAGAGATGAATATCAAAGAATTTGTAGACATATGTTAAAACCACCACAGTAATTAGTACATATTATGGTGGAGATACTTTCAGGCTATGTAAATTTCCTGTCTCATGTTAAATTTTCACCCACTGATTTCAGCATTCATCAGTGAATATTGCCTGGAATAATTATCCCTGTAGTATTGCAATGATAATTTTCTATTTTTCTCATTCCCTCTACATGTATTATTTGGAGTTCTTCTGTAAAAAAGATTTGCCCTTTTTTTTCTGTTTATTTATTTATTTAATCATTTATTTATATCAGTATGAACTCATAAATATTTATTTTATTCTTTGGTTAAAATTCAATACTTATCTCTTCTCTTGCTCAAAATTTTCCAGCTTTGGTCATTGGGAACTGTTTCACGTTGGCTACTGTGTCCTTTTGACATGCCTCATTCTGTTTTTTAAGCACTTTCTTACCTTCTGGCACTGCAAAATTCTTCAGGTTCATCTTGTATTTTTCCTGTCCCATCCCTAGAATTAGTGATTTTCCTAGGGAGCCCTGATTCCTTTTATTGAAGAATGGTATTTAGAAAGTAAGATCTAGGTTTTATGTGTGTTCATGTTACTAGGGTCCAGATCTTAGAGAATAGAAATATATGTATGTATACCAAGCCATTTATACATACATCTCTTTCCAGACTTATTCATTAATTTCAGTAGGGTGGGTTTTTTGTTTTGCTATTATAAATTCATACATTTCCATATTTTGAATCAGATTGTCAATTTTTGAGAAAAAACAAAAACAAAAAACACTGCTTGTTTCATAAGAGGGATTATATTGAATTTATAGATCATCTTAATCATATTCAGTCTTCCAATTTATGCTCAGGTTATTTTTTTCACACCTATAAATCTTTTTAAATTTGTCTCGGCAATGCTTTTCAATTTTCTGCAATGGACATTTTTCCATCTTAAAAATAAAAATTCTAATATTTTATGCTTTTTTCCACTTTTGTAAAGGGACTTTTTAAAACATTTAATTTTCTAATTATTTGCAGCTAAAAACTGAGTGTAGACATGTTTGTCTTTTTTTCCAATCTTAGGGGTAAAGCTTTTATTATTTCCCTGTTTAATGTGATGTTAACTGTAGTTTTGCTAATATTTCATTAAGGAAATTTTTTTGTCTATTTTTATCACAGATAACGGTTAATTTATTCTTTTCTTATAATGTCTTTGTCTGGTTTTGGCATCAGCATTTTGATGGCATTATGAAATATATTTGGAAGTGTTTTCTTCTCCTCTATTTTCTGACAGAGTTGAGGCAGATTAAAGATGGTGTCATATTCTTTAACATTCCTGTCATTGAGAGTTAGAGTCTATGCTCCTCTTGAACCTTGAAGGATTCATTACTGCTTTAATCAATAGAATAGAGTGGAAGTAACTATGCAGGTTTTGGTCTCAAACATTAAAAAACTGGCAGCTTCTACTACCTTCTCTTGGAATACATGTTCATACAAGCCACCTGCCATGTTAGATGAGTGACTACTATGAGTTGACCATGTTGTGAGAACTCCAGGTCATGTGGATAGGCCCTAGAGAATGAGATGCCATATGGAGACGGAGAGTCCAAGAGAACTAAAGTGCCAGACATGAAAAGTGAAGAGGTCATCTTTAGAAATGGATCTTTCAGACTAGATCCAGCTGCACCAGCTGTTGCCTCATGGATTAAAGATAAACTACCAAAAAGAAGCCTTTACCAAAGTTCTTATCCACAAAATCATGGCAAAGTACATATTTTATAAGGCACCACATTTTGGTATGGTTTGTTACAGAGCAATAGTAATCTGATGCCTGGAAATGGGATACTTCCATAATGAAAACCTAAAATATATGACATTGTTTGGCACCAGGTGACGGTGAAAGCCGCAGGCATTCAAAGACAGTAATAGTAAAACCTGGAAGAGTCTCAAGAAGACTGTTGCTGAGGGCATTCAGGAAAGTGAGTGAAACTGTTATTAGAGGCTGCATAAAAGGTGGTCCTTGTTTAGTGGCAGAAAATTTGGCAACACTATCACCTGGAGTAACATGGAAATTTCCTGGTAGAATTGTGAAAATACAAACTGATTTCTTTTATCTGTACATGATAAAGCATAGAGACAAGTAAAATTAACTGTTCAATTTTCAAGCTGAATATATAGAAAATATAAATGAGCCAAGGCTTTCTGCATTGGAAGATAAAACTTATTTCATCAGAGTATCTCCAGAGAGCAATATCCTTTCAAGTATGAAATGGTTTTGAGCAAATATAAACTCCAGGAGACAAACAATGAAACATCTGCTAAGAGTAAAGATTTCAAAGGTGTGGCTGGAAGAGTTTCTAAAAGTGTGTGCTTCATAGAGCTTTACAATAGAGAAAAGGGCCTGTAATAATTTTAAGGGCATACTTTGTAGACTTTTTCTACCATACCAAAAAGTTTCTAAAATGGGAGAAAAACGTAGAACAAAACTCAAATTTCTAAAAAAAAGGCCAGACTTACTGGACCAGTGGAGACTAGATGAACCCCCAAAACTATTGCCCTGAGATAATCTTCAAACTTGGAAATCAAACCACTGCCAGAGGTCACCTTTCAGCCAAATGACAGATTGGCCCATAAAATAATAGCACCGGTGAGTACTGTGCTCCTCAAAATAATCATCTAGATGAAACCAAATGGTTAACATTTACCCTAGATGGAAGATGAGAATGCTAGGGGGTGGTAGAGAAGCTAGATTAATGGAAACAGAACAATCAAAATGGAAATAATGAGAATGCTGATATATTGTAAAGAACGTAACCAATGTCACTGAACAATATGTATGGAAATTGTTAAATGAGAACCTAATTTCCTGTGTAAACATTCACCAAAAACACAATAAAATATTTTTTAAAAAGGTTTTAAGAATCATCATGGCATTGTCTATAGTACACTGACTCTCATTCCAAGGAACAAAGGGCATGTCTGAAAAAAAAAAAAAAAAGTGTGTTTTTCATCTAATGAATTGGATTATAATTTTATACAGAGGAACTCCTTCTTACCCCTATATATATATATACACATTCCAACTTGGTTTGAAAGGGAGAGGAACAACAAAATGAAAAGATGTGTTAGGACCTTCAATATAGCAAGTGCAGGAAAGCCAGTCTGAAAAAAACTACTTAGCTACACACAGTCTATTTCTTACAGAAAGAAAAGGATGACTCAAAAGACAGAACAATGAGCTGTGAAGTGTCATTTCCATTGAGCTGGACTGGGCCATAATCAAGAAACTAGCAATATGTGCCTTGTTGCATTTTACCAGTGGCTCCTATGTGTTTCATACTTCCATTGTTTGATTAGAAATCCCTATTGCTGCTATTCTATGCCTGTTGAATTACTGCTTGCTGTGTGTGTGCTGAGGATAGGCACACAATTTTTCTCTTTAGCTCATAGATTCTCAGATTAAGAGAAACCACAATCAAGGTGACTCATCTGCACCTCAACTTCATTTAGATGGGAAGATACTGATTCTCACCCTGACCCTGTTGCCATGTTGGAAAAATACTTTGGGTATCTGTCTTTGTCATCTAGTGCTGTTACAACAGAAATACTACAAGTGGATGGCTTTAACAAACAGAAGTTTATTTTCTCACAGTCTAGTAGGCTAGAGGTCTGAATTTAGGGAGCCAGCTCCAGAGGACGGCTTTCTCTCTGTTGGCTCTGTCATCTTTCTTCCCTTGGTCTAACAGCTTCTCCAGGCAGGAACTCCAGGTCCAAAGGACGTGTTCTGCTCCAGGCACTGCTTTCTTGGTGGTATGAGGTCCCCTATGTCTCTCTGCTTGCTCATTTCTCTTATATCTCAAAAGAGATTGATTCAAGACACAATCCAATCTTGTAGATTGAGTCCTGTCTCATTAACATAACTGCCCCTAATCCCATCTCATCAACATCATAAAGATAGGATTTACAACACATAGGAAAATCACATCAGATGACAAAATGGTAGACAATCACACAATACTGGGAATCATGGTGTAGCCAAACTGATACATATATTTTTGGGGGACACAATTCAACTCATGACAGTGGTTTAGGAGAAAGTGAGTGTATTTTGCTTGTGGAGGGAATTTAAATAATCTGTGTCCATATGGCAGACTGTGGCCAAAATAAGTAACTATTACCTCTCCTCTTGAATCTGGGTGGGCTCTGTGAATGTTTGATTTGAATAAAATATTGCTTTGTCAATTTTTGGGCCTGGGTTTCAAGAGTTTCTAATTCCTTTCTCTTGAAATTCTTGTCCTAAGACTGTACTCCTCAACCTTGGCGCTATTGACATTTTGGACCAGGTAATTTTTTGTTCATTGTAACGTGTTTTAAAGTATTCCTGGCCTCCACCCACTAGATTCCAGTCTCAGCTTTCCAATCGTGACAACCAAAAATGTCTCTAGACCTTGTCAAATGTCCCCCGGAGGGACAGAATTGCATCTGATTGAGAAACACTGCTGTAAAAAATCTGATTACCTTTAGACTGCCATATTGTGAAACAGCACAAGATATCCACATGGAGAGCCCATGGAGAGAATGATGCTTAACCAGCCCCAGCTGGCCCAGAGGGACTGTTGGTGGCTATATTTAGACCTTTGACCACTATCACTTACATTGCCCATGTGAAAAACGTACACTCATCACCCAAAAATATCGTTTCCCATTGGAATTAGCTGAAAATCTAGGATGTAATTATCTAAATTAAATCCAGAAAGAGATAAGACTACTTTATTATAGTTTCTCTTTTGTAGCTTTTGGGTATGGCTGTACTTGATACAGAGACCTAAGAACTAAAAAGACAAGTCATTTCCCACTGCCCCCCCCCCCATACTCTCAATATACAGAAGTGAGGTAGGGTCAGGAATACTACAATTGGTACACATTCATAAAAGGATGGGAGAGAGAGAAAGCCACAGAGCAAATACTGATCTATAGTATTTCTGACCCCTACTCTTCAAGCCATAAGAAATGGCCAGTATTTGCAGCTGAGTAACTTTCTCAGCCTGCTTCCTGCCATACAAAAATCTCTTTGAAATATGCTCTCTCTACCTAATGTTGAGAGTCAGGGTATATTCTTAGGATTCTTATAAATAATTCAGGTCTAGTTGAGGGTGTCTAGGTGCCTCTGCATTAAATCAGTCTACAACTTTAACAAAGGGTTTGTTAAAGCCACACAGCCTTGATCTTGCTCGTGAGACCTAGTTTTACTAGTAATATCCTGGATTTGATCTTTGCCCCAACTCTGTATTTTACTTCGAAGATCTTTTGCCAGCTAGTGGGTCTGGAAATAAGAATCAGATTTATCTTCCGACACAGCAGTCCTGGTTAAAAATATTTTCTCTAAATAATGCTTGAAAACAGTCCCATCATTAGCTCATTTCTTCCCTCTCCTATTTTATCACAGGCCATTAATGAAGCTATTTGCTAATCTCAACATGCTGCCCAGAAAATTTTCTCAGCCCAGTCTATGAGTTCATTAGATACATTTTCTATCTTTCACATTAACAAAAACAACAGTCTTGCCAATATTTGGACAATACATAATACGCTTCTCTATCCTCAAAGCTCCAATAGCAATTTCTTCACTGTTTTTTTCAGATATTGCTAACATTTCCTGTCTTTGAAGCCTCTTCTCAAAGAAGTCCCAAAGCCAATGTCACATATGTTAAGTTTTGATTATGTCCGCACCTCACATCTATGTATTAATTTCTGTTTCAATTTTCTTTAGCTGTGTAACACACAAATGCCACACACAGAGGCTCACAACAACTAGTTATTATTTTTCATGGTTCTGTAAGTTGACGGTGGTTCTGCTGCTCCACATGCTGTTGACTGGATTCTCTCAAGCAACTGCATTTACTTGGTGTCTATATTATGTTAACACCAAACCAAAACTGTTGCCATCGAGTCAATTCCGACTCATAGCAACCCTATAGGACAGAGTAGAACTGCCCTGTAGTGTTTCCAAGGAGTGCCAGGTGGATTCCAACTGCTTAGAAGTTCCAAAAAAGACTCTATCACATGCCATGGACCTTGGTACTCACTTGGTTTTCCTCCACTGGATGTCTCTTACTACTTGGCATCTAATCCTCCAGGGCCTCTTCACCTGTTTCTCTTCCTAACAGAATGCTGGCTGGGTTGCAAGAACATGAAAGTGGAAAAAGCAAGTCTTCTTAGGGAATAGACCTGAAACTTTCACAAGATCACTTGTGCCACATTCCATTGGACAAAAAAAATCATAGAAGCAGACCATATTCAAAGGAAGGGTAACTGAATCGATCCCTTGATACAAGAAGTGGCATGAGGTTACAGGACTGGAAGGAATTGTTGGTGGCCATACGGAGCCTATCTACTACAGGTGAAGACTTAGATCATTCATTTCAAAACTTTATTCTTTTCTAATATAAGCAATTAAGGCTATAAAATATCTAAATGTTTCTTTAGCAGCATCTCACAAATATTCATATGTTGTATTTTAGCTATAATTTAGTTGTAAATATTTTATAATTTTCTTTTAGTCATTTATTTACAAGTATATTGTTTAATTTCTGAATATTTGATGGCATTTCTAGACATATTTTTAATTACTGATATTTCATTTAGTTAGGTTGTTATTAAAGAACAAACTAATGTGATTTTAAATTCTGAAAAATATTGAGACTTGGTTTATGACTGACTATATGATTTATCTTGGTAAATATTAATAGGAACATAGAAAGAATATGTTTTCTGCAGTAACTGGATTTAGTGTTCTATCCAAGTAAATAGGATCCATGTAGTTATTAATGTTGTTAAGATATTTTATATTATTAACAATCTATTTTTTCTGCAAGTTTCTTAGAGATACATGTTAAAAACTCTGAATATGATTATGGAGTTCTCTGTTTCTTATATTTTCCTTCTGGTATACTGTAGATTATTATTAAGAAATACACTTTTATGGTTGTATATCTTTCTGATGAACTGACCATTTTATTGTTTTCTTTTGCTTCTCTTTTTTTGATTTTTAATTTTTTTATTGTACTTTAGATGAAGGTTTACAGGACAAATAGTTTCTCATTAAACAGTTAGTACACATATTGTTTTATAACAATGGTTAACAATCCCTCTACATGTAAACACTCTCCCTTCTAGTGACTTCATTACTGAGCTAAAAGGGTGTCTGCAAGCCATACTCTCGGGATTTCTCCAGTCTGTCGGGCCAGTAAGTCTGGTCTTTTCTTGTGACTTAGAATTTTGTTCTACATTTTTCTCCAGCTCTGTCCGGGAACCTCTGTTGTGATGCCGGTCAGAGCAGACAGTGGTGGTAGCCGGGCAGCATCTAGTTGTACTTGACTCAGTCTGGTGGAGGCCGTGGTACTTGTGGTCCATTAGTCCTTTGGACTAATCTTTTCCTTGTATCTTGTTGTCTTCATTCTCCCTTGATGCTGAAGGGGTGAGACCATTGGAGTATCTTAGATGGCTGCTCACAGTCTTTGAAGACCCCAGACATTACTCACCAAGGTAGAATGTAAAACATTTTCTTTATTAACTGTGCTATGCCAATTGAGCTAGATGTTCCCTGAGACCATGGTGCCCACAGCCCTCAGCCAAGCAATTCAGTCTCTCAGGGAGTTTGGATGTGTCTATGGAGCTTCCAAGACCTTTCCTTGTACAAGTTATGCTGGCTTCCCCAGTATTCTGTACTGTCTTACCCTTCACCAAAGTTACCACTGATCTATTGTCTATTTAGTATTTCCCCCACAACCCTACCATCCCTCATAACGAACAAAGATTGTTTCTTTTTCTGTGTAAACTTTTTCTTGAGTTTTTACAGTAGAGGTATCATACAATATTTTTCCTTTTGTGTTTGACTTATTCCACTCAGCATAATGTCCTCCACTTCCATACATGTTATGAGATGCTTCACAGATTCATCATTGTTCTTTATCATTGCATAATACTCCACTGTGTGTATGTACCATAGTTTGTTTACCCATTCATCTGTTGATGGGCATCTAGGTTGTTCCCATCTTTTTGCTATTGTGAACAGTGCTGCAATGAACATGGGAATGCATACATCTATTCGTGTGACAACTCTTATTGCTCTGGGATATATTCCTGGAAGTGGGATTGCTGGATCGTATGGTATTTCTATCTCCAGCTTTCTAAGGAAGTGCCGTATCATCTTCCAAAATGGTTGTATCATTTTGCATTCCCACCAGCAGTGCATAAGAGTTCCAATCTCCCTTCAGCCTCTCTAACATATGTTATTTCCAGTTTTTTGATTTGTGCCAGTAATGCCAGAGGGAGATGGTATCTCATTTAGGTTTTGATTTGCATTTCTCAAATGGCTAGTGATTGGGAGCATTTTCTCATGTGTCTGTTGGCCACTTGAATGTCTTCCTTGGTGAAGTGTCTGTTCATTTCCTTTGCCCATTTTTTTAATTGGATTATTTGTCTTTTTGTTGTAGAGGTGTTGGATTTTCTTGTAGATTTTAAAGACTAAACCTTTGTCTGACTTGTACTGTCCAAGAATTTTTTCCCAGTCTGTAGGTCCTCTTTTTAGTCTCTTGGTGAAGTTTTTTGATGGGCATAAGTGTTTAACTTATAGAAGATCCCAGTTATGTAGCTTATCTTATGGAGTTTGTGTGTTGTTGGTTATGGTTTGTATCCTCTTAATGCTGTGTATTATGGCCTCTAGCATTGACCCTATTTTTTTCTTCTATGAACTTCATAGTTTTTGGCTTTATATTTAGGTCTTTGATCCATTTTGAATTACTTTTTGTACATGGTGTGAGGTATGGGTCCTGTTTCATTTTTTTGCAGATGGACATCCAGTTTTGCCAGCACCATTTGTTAAAAAGACTGTCTTTTCCCCATTTGATGGATTTTGGGCCCTTGTCCAAGATCAGGTGACCGTAATTGGATGGATTTACATCTGGGTTCTCAATTCTGTTCCATTGGTCAATGTATCTGTCATTGTAACAGTACCAGGCTATCTGGACTACCATAGCTGTACAGAAGGTTCTGAGGTCAACTAGTGTGAGTCCTCCTACTTTATTCTTCTTCTTCAATAGGCTTTACTTATTCAAGGCTTCTTCCTGTTCCATATAAAGTTAACGATTAGTTTTTCCATCTCCTTAAAGAATGTTGTTGGTATTTGGATCGAGATTGCATTGTATTTGTAAATTGCTTTGTGTAGAATTGTCATTTTCACAATGTTGAGTCTACCTATCCATTAGCATGGTATGTTTTTCCATTTACGTAGATTCCTTTGGGTTTCTTGCGGTAGTGTTTTGTAGTTTTCTTTGTATAGCTCTTTTACATCCCTGGTTAGCTTTATTCCCAAGTATTTTATTTTTTAAGGGGCTATTATAAATGGTATTGTTTTCCCGATTTCCTTTTCATTGTTCTCCTTATTGCTGTATAGGATTCCAACTGATTTTTGTATGTTTATCTTGTATCCTGCTACTCTGCTGAATCTTTCCATTAGTTCCAGTAGTTTTCTCGTGGAGTCTTTAGAGCTTTCTATGTATAGTAACATATCATCTGCAAAAAGGGACAGTTTAACTTCTTCATTACCAATTTGGATGTCCTTTATTTCTTCTTCTTTCCTTATTGCTCTAGCTAGAACTTCCAGCACAATGTTAAACAGGTGTGGTGATAAAGGGCATCCTTGTCGTCTTCCTGTTCTCAAGGGGAATTTTTTCAGCCTCTCTCCACTAAGAATGATGTTGACTGTTGGTTTTCAATAGATGCCCTTTATTATGTTGAGAAATTTCCTTCTATACATATTTTATTGAGAGTTTATATCAGGAATGGGTGTTGTATTTTGTCAAATGCCAATTCTGCATGAATTGAGATGATCATGTGATTCTTTCCTTTTATTTATGTGGTGGATTATGTTGATTGATTTTCTAATGTTGAACCATGCTTGCATACCTGGTATGAATCCTACTTGGTCATGGTGTATTA
>NW_004444019.1:2970177-2980863 GCF_000243295.1 Trichechus manatus latirostris
ATTTCTAGTTGTGAATTTATTTTGGCATTTTGTTCCTGCATTATTTTCCTGAATTCTTCCATTTTTTGGTCTGTATTTTCCATTAATTTGTCAATTTTTCCTGATTTTTGTTTGTTTTTTGCTTCAGCTCTTGGATAGATCTGAATATTAGAGACAGTCTTGTATGTTTTAAAGAAATTAAGAGAAAAATATATATATTCTATAATATTTACCTACATACTTCTTGTTTCCAGTGCTTTTGTTTTATCATATCAATTTGTGTTTTTATGTGGTGTTATTTCCCTTCAACCTGTATAACTTTAAGATTTCTTATGTTGAAGGCATTCTCAGGATGAAGTCTCTCTAATAATATTTAATTCTTTTCTTAACATTGCAATGGGAAGTTGTAGTGTCTCTGAATTCTAGTTTCTCCCTTTATGTAGCAATGCTATTTGTATATAAAATTGAACATTGGAGGGAAAAGAATACTTGATACAAAGTGGTATTTTTAAACATCCTCAGCTACACCTGGATATTTAGTTGAGGATATTTCTAGAGAAGAAAGAGATAAATGGAGGAGTGAACTGTGAAAAAAGGAATCAAAAATTGAAAATTTGGAAAATTATCCGCCTATCAATATTGTAAAATTTTGAAAATATGCTCTAGAGAAGACACCAAGGGTGTGACTGGACAACTGTTTTTTAAGGAGATTAGGCATGGGTTATGAATTGGATTGTGTCCTCCCAAAATTTATATTGTAATCTTAACCCCTGGTACCTGTGATTGTGCCCTTGTTTGGAAATAGGGTCTTTGAAAATGTAATCATTTAATATCAGTTCATATTAGATTAAGATGGTTTATCATCTAATCTGAATAGCGTCCTATAAAAGAGGAGAAAGGACACAGAGAGACAGACAGAGGGAAAGACACCACGTGACGTTGCAGCTACAAGCCAAGGAATGCCTGGAACTCCCATAAGCTAGGGGAAAACATCTTAGAAGGAATAAACATGGCCAACACCCTAGTCTTGGACTTCCAGCCTCCAGAACTGTAAGAAAATATATTTCAGTTCCTTAAATTACCCACTTTCTGGCATTTTCTTATCACAGCCCTAGGAAACTAATGCAATGGCTGAACTCAGTCTCCACACTCTATCTTATCTATATTTCTCAGCAGCTGAAACTGCTCAATTCTTCATACTTTCAATGACTGCTTTTCACTGGGAACCTTAAAATTCTTCTGCCCATGTGCTGTTCAGGCATTTGTGAAGGAATTGTACAGTTTATATGAGAACTCCGTACTCCTCCACATGTGGCTCTTCCTTTCCTGGCCCATCCACTCTCTTTACTTTTCTGCCACTCTAGAAGCCTCAAACTCTGTCCTCTGACTCCTCGTGCCAGTAATATTGCAGCTTTCTGCTACTGTTTTCTCTGTCCGTGCCGTACAGACTGATGGTGTCCTCAGGTGAAAAGTTATATCAACAAAAATTTTATCCAGTATAATTTCTTTCTTTCAAGGATTGATTCCTCTACAATTTCTACCTGTTTCTGGTCACTCCTCAGTGCCTCAGACACTTGTTTTTATAATTTGTTGAGGGTTTATAATTGTTGTCTGAGGAATGGCATGTTTATATAATGTAATCCTTACTATTCAAGGATACACAGAAACTATCATTTTCTCTACATTCCTCTAATTCTGGATTAATCCAACCCTTAATCTCTGTGCATTTTATTAGGGTACTAAGCACTGATGGAGAAAGACACACAAATTTGGAGACAAATGTCAACATAAATTTCTGACCTCTACCTTCAATTGGGTTTTACTATTATCTTTTTTGTAACTGAAACCACTTTTGGCAGTGTCTATCAAAACCACAAGGTATAGAGTGGGATCTTTTCCACCATCCAGTCTGAAAGCGTTGAGCAGAAGCTGCTACTAGTGCCTGAGACAGAGAGGCTGTGTGGAGACCACTGTCTTAGGGAATAGGTGACATTTGGTTGAGATACAACTCACCAGTGACAACCCACAAAAGGAAATGGGGGATAAACATTTTGATATCCCTCTCCTCCTTCCCCCTCTTATTTCAACCTGGGACTCTCATTTGCCCAAGTCAAGAAAGTAGGGAAATATAGGTTATATGGATTACCCTGCTGGGCATAGAGTAGATCTGGAGAGGCATATGGAAGATATCTATACACCCATAAAACCACATAAAATTTAAAAGAAAAAAGAAATTCTTTGGTCTCATACTTTTTTCATGTAGCCTTATCTCCTTTTTCCTTCCTTGCCTAATAATTTCAGTGAATTATCTAGTCTTGCTATCTACCTTTTCTCTTTTCACCTATACCTCCCTCTCCTGTAACTCTCCGCCCACACACACAAACAGGAACAACTAAGCTCCACTGAAATTCTTTTTGCCAAGGTCACCAAGACCCCTTCAATAATAACTTTTCTGGACCATTTTCACACACCAAATCATACTGGACCTTGCAACAGTATTTGACACTTTTTTTTTTTTTGTTGTTATCATTTTTTCCTAATTGACGCTTTCTCTTCTCTTGCTTTCTCCTTCTTCTTTTCATTGTGTAATCCCTTTTCTCTATGCATCTCTTATAGTTTAGTGTTCCTCAGTGCCTATCCTAAGCCTTCTTTCTTCTGTCATTCTATATACTTCTTCCTAACTGAAGTCATATACAGCTATAGTCTTTCCAGGACTTTCTCCTCTGCTCCAGACTCACATATTTAGGATTATTTAAGGGAAACTTTTTCATTAATAACTTATAGGCTGACAAACTCAATATGTCTGAAGCTCTGCTGATCTCCATCTTCACTAATCATGCTTCTACTCCTGTGGCTCTACAGAAATAATTTATCCACCCCAGGAAGCTGAGCATGATTTTCTTTATCGTCTTCACCTTATACATCTGAACACTCAGAAAAAGCTGCCTATCCTGTCTGTCTCCCAAATGTCTTCTGAAATCATCAAATTATTTCAAGTCCTGCTTCCATATCTCTACTCCAGAGCTTGACTACTGCAAAGACTTAAAATTTTTGCTACCTCCAGTATGACATCCTTTTTGTAATTAAAAAAAAAAAAATCAAATTCCACTTAACCATTTTGTCAAAATATACATTTGAATACGCATCCCCCCAGATTACTGACTTTCCATTGCCTATAATATTCCTTAGGTGACATCTCGGTTTGAATTCTGAGTAACTCTCCAGCATTATTACTCTCAGGGTTATTTTTGCCACATTAAACATCTTTGATCTCTTTGAATTCCCATGCTTTCTTTTGCCTTTGTTCTCTTTATTTTGCTTTATTTTAAATGTCTTCCTGGAACACTCATATTACTAAGACACACACGACAGTGTAGAAATCATCAGCATATAGTTCTTTCAGTTTGAAGAAAAGAAGACCATTCTCTACACTTTGGGAAAGAGATAGTTGATATGTGTAGATAGATTTGATCAACCCGAAAAGCACATATAGTGAAAAGGTAAAAGACTGAGGACAGGATGCTGAATAATACAAAAATTTAAGAGTAATGTCCTGGGAACTAAGGAAGGTAAGAATTGCAAAAACAATAGCAGTCATCATTTTCTAATTTTGCAGGGACCCAATTATTATGAATGCATTGGAAACCAGCCTTTCTCTGTACTTGTCACTTAATTATAATTGTCTCTTATGGTTATAGAGTCAAGAGTATATTATTTCCTTTTGGTAATGCAATACCAAATCAAAAGTGATTAGTATAAAATATAGGTAATAATTAAATATTTCTCGGAATCTGCCAGTTCTGTCATTGTATCATTGCACATATTGGGTTACCTAAATAGAACCTACATTGTCTTGTTGATTAATTTGTATAACTCGTTTGGTATAAAATGTTCATACTTATAGTGGGTGATGATATGATTTTCATTTGATACTCTATTCTTATAGAGAATGTAGCAAATTTAATTTCCCACATGTTTTAGTCATCTAGTGCTGCTATAACAGAAATACCACAAGTGGATGGCTTTAACAAAGAAAAGTTTATTTCCTCACAGTAAAGTAGGCTACAAGTCCAAATTCAGGGCATCAGTTCCAGGAGAAGGCTTTCTCTCTCTGTCAGCCTTCTAATCAATCTTCCTCTGGACTAGTAGCTTCTCCGCACAGGGAACCCAGGTCCAAAGGCAGTACTCTACTCCTGGCAATGCTTTCTTGGTGGTATGAGGTCCACCCTTCTCAGCTTGCTTCCCTTTCCTTTTTTCTCTTGTAAGATAAAAGATGGTGCAGGCCACACCCCAGGGAAACTACCTTTACATTGGATGAGGGATGTGAGTTCCGTAAGGGTGTTACAATCCCACACTAATCCTCTTTAACATAAAATTATAATCACAGAATGGAGGACAACCACACGATACTGGGAATCATGGCCTAACCAAGCCGATACATATTTTTGGGGGACACAATTCAATGCATGATACCACATAAGTAGAATAGACAATAGGAATCAAAAAGAATGTAGGAGATAACAAGAAATAATGAAAATCATACAATTAAAGAAGATATATGACCAAGATATTATATGCCTCAATACTAAACACAGAGAAATTAAGTAATAAAAGAATCAAAAAGGTTTAATAAAGTCTATAAATGATAGAGGAGTTCCTGGTTGGTTAAATGTTTAACATGCTTGGCTGCTTAACAAAAGGTTGGAGATTCTAGCTTACCGAGAGGCATCCCAGAAGAAATAACTGGTGATCTACTTCCACAGACTCAGCCATTGAAAACCCTATGGAGCATAGTTCTACTCTGACACACATGGGGTTGCCATGAGTCGGAACCAACTGGACAGCAACTGGTTTATCAATGTAAGAGAGAAATATTTCTAGCCTCCAATCAAGTTTCCTTTATGCTTGCTGTCTAAATGGCCCCAGCACGTAAAATAGTTTTTCTATTGAAACAATTATATGGAACAAAATGTAACAATGAAATTATCAAGAAGGTGAGCACAATACTGATGGTCAAACCAATATTTACTTGATGTTTACTGTGTTTTAATTGTTTCACAGAACAAATCAAAGACAAAATTATCAATACCAACTACTAAAAGAATGATTTCTTTTTCTATTGCATTCTTATGAATTCAGTTCATCCAATTTCTTTGACCCATCTTCACAAATAATACTCATACTGTCACTTTTATTAATGAAATCAAATCAAATTGACTTTTTAAAAAATATACTCAATTGATCTGTAGCTGACTTCAAACTAATTCCTAAAAATATCAAAGGTGGTTGACTGTATAGACCAACAACAACAACACAATTGTCCTCCAAGAATGCTCAGTCCAGCTGTAGATCGACCACACTGGTGCATTTAATTATAGTATCTGAAGCTCCCCATTGTAGCTCAACACAAGAATGACTGAGATATGGCCTGGGAAGGCTGAAAAACTAATTACTCCATTATCTGTACTCTAGTCTTTCTCACTTCACAAGCACTTAAAAATATGTACTTAAATCTGCTTTCTAATTACGAGTTCCCATAACAGAGTGTCCTATACAGAAAACAAGCATTATTATTCTGGCTTTCAACACACTTAAGGATTTTTATTTTGCTAAGTTTTCTTTCTGCTTTGTTTATTTTCTTTTGCAAACATGTTTAATGACTAATTACCATTTCTGCTTTTTTTATCTTAATTGCTACACATTTAGGGACATGTGTCATTAAAGCTTTAGCAGATAAGGCATTTGCTCAAACAATATCTTTGTTTTATTTGCATATATGCAGCTTTATCAAAATGGCATTCTTATTAGTTTAAGCACTTATTTTTTGAGAACTAAACCATAATTTACTTCAAAACCTTATCTTCTTTGTATCAGGTATTTGGAACTTTTATATTTTACAAGAAAAAGGTAACAGCTTAATTTTCAACACCAAAACATGATAGAAATACAAATACTAATGTTTTAACAATGATAATGTAATATTTTTTTGCTCAGAACTCTTCATTTAATAAAATTCAATATCCAAAATGCATATTTCATGAATTATAAGGTCATCAAAAGTTTGTTTATTAGTAAATGCATCCTTAAAATTTTGGATTTATACATCATACTTTTCCATAGAGAATAGCATTTACTTTATATAGCTCAAAGTGTCACTGATTTTATGGCAATTTGAGAGTCATGGTCTTCTCCACTCTCTAGAAATATATTTCAATTCTGAGATAGATTTTCCCTCTTTCTGTGCTTCCAGATAAGGAGAGGGAAACACTGGCTAAAATCTGTCAGGAAAAACATTTTCATTATAGTTGGTATTTTTCACCTTTTCTCTAATTCCACTTTATTTCATGGGATATTGGTTTTAGAATTTAAAATTGCTTACTGGGTAAGAGCTGCATTATTATTTGACATTGACTGCATTATTTAAACAAATAGTACTAACTAGTATTTGTATAATACCTTCACATACACTATTCCATCTAATTCTGTGGGGGAAGGTGAGCAAGTGTGCTTAATCCCAGGTGTGTGTGTATGTGTGTGTGATGTGTTTAATATTTGTTTTAAATTTTTAGGTATAAAGAATATTTATACACTGAGACATTTTCTACTCCACACATAGAAATGTAAAATCTCCTACTTAGTATATTTTGTATAGCAACATAGATTAAGATCACTGATTTTTTTTTTTTTTTGGAAGTGTTAGGCATAGAGAGAGGGCTTTAGTAAAGGGTGTCTAAGCAAGTAGTAATTGGCTGTGACAAGAGACTGATTAATGAGAACAGTGCATATTGGGATGAATGAATTATACATTCTTGTTTTAAATAAAACAAAAATATGTGGTATCAAAACATCAAGGAGAACATGAATGTAGTCCACGTCTTGCCTTTTTATGTGAAAAGCATGAGTTTAAACTGACCCAAGTTAGTAGAAACAACTTGTTCAAATAGGACTCATTTGTATGGGATGAGCCTGTGCTGCCCTTTCAAAATAATCTCTTAAATTCATTATCAAAATGTCATAATTACTGTTAGGATCAGAAGAACTTGCATTTAAAATATCTCCATGGATGCCAGAGAGTTACTATGTACAGCAGAGCACAGATTTATTATCTCCAGGTAAATGATAATAATTACCTATATAGAAGCTGCTGTCCTTCCACAGAAACATTGAAAAACAAGCAGAAACCATTACAATCAACTCTCTCAGAACTCTGGAAAACAGTCAAATATTTACAGCCACAAAGAAAACACTAAATCAAGAAAAAGGTGACTTTAAAACAGTAGCAAAGCTTTCTGGCATTTTCACTTGCACTTGCTTCCCACCCTCCCTAGATTGGCCAACAGTCTTGAAGATGGAAGCCTGTATTCCAGTACGGGACCCTGGTCAAATTATTGTGAATGTCTGTTCTAAACTGTCTGGGGCTTCCTGAGCGACTGACAAAATGTACTAGTTTCTTTTTCACCTAATGTGGAATCCAGTCAAGGCAGAAAAGTGGAAGAAATTGCTCAAAACATTATAAGGTTAACTACTGACATTTGTGCTTAAACATATAACAGATTGCCTAAAGCCTCAGAGGAAAATCTGTGGAGAATTTCTTTGGGAAATTATGGCATACAGAAGCATATGTTATAAGGAAATCCACATATATGTGCAAGGCAAAACAGATGCTCACAAAAGTCCTAATAAGATCTAAGATTTTACATCTAACTGACGTGTAGGTGCAGTGCAATGCTGGTTAAGCGTTGCAGGAGTCCCCTAGCAATGATCGAATATGAAAAGACTGGAGAGGGTATTGCTTGTTTATTTAAATCCTGACATTCTATCAAAACATTAGCTGAGCACAAGTTAAAGAGAGAAATACTTCATCAATTGCACATGGCAAGAAATAAAGTCTTTGCAAAAATAGTCCAGAAAAGTCTCTAGACAAATGGACAACCAAGTCTTCAACAATCAAATAAAAACAGAAAATTCTTAGAAAAGGGGGGAATCTGATTTTCAGAGTTACCTCATTATAATATTCAAATTTCCAGTTTAAAAATACCACAAAGCATACAATGAAATAGAAACATATGGCCCATTGACAGGAACAAAATAAATTGACAGAAACCATCCTTGAGGAAGCTCAAATATTGGACTTACTAGACAAAGAATTGAAAACAACTGTATTAAATATTTTCAAAGAACTAGCAGAAACCATGGACAATGGATTAAAGGAAATCAGGAAATAATATATGAATAAAAATAGAATGTCAATATAGATATTCAAATTACAACAATGAATAAAACATACTCTGGAACTGAAAAAAAATGCAATTGAAATGAAAAAAAAATCACTAGAAGGGTTCAACAGCAAATTTCAGCAGGCAGAAGACTCAATTAACTTGAAGATAAAACAAGTAAAATTATCCAATATGCAAAGCAGAAAGAAAAAAAGGCAGAAAAGTCACCAGAGCCTAAGGAACATGTGTGATACCATTAAGCAGACCAGTACATGGGTTATGAGAGTCCCAGAAGGAAAGGACAAAAAGAAAGGGATACAAAGAATATCTCAAGAAATAATGGTGAAAAATCTCCCAAATTTGATGAAATACAAGAATTTACACATTCAAGATGTTTGACAGATGCTGAGTAGGATAAACACAATGAGGACCACAGTGAGATACATTTTAATCAAACTCTCAAAAGCCACACATGAAGAGGGAATATTTAAAGCAGCAAGAGAGAAGCACCTGTCATGTACAACGAATCCTGAAAAAGATTAATAAATCAATCTGTCATCAGAATCAATATAGGCAAGAAGGCAACAGCATGTCATATTCAAAGTGTTCAAAGAAAAAAAAAGTGAAGCAATAATTCTATATTCAGAAAAGTTGTCCCTTTGAAAAGAGCTAAAAATTAAGACACTGCCATATAAACAAACAAACAAAAACCAAACCCCCTGCTGTCAACTGGAGTCTGACTCATAGCAACCTTATAGGACAGAGTAGAACTGTCCCCTGGGTTTCCAAGGCTGTAAACTTTATGAAAGCAGAATGCCACATCTTTCTCCTATGGAGCAACTGGTGGATTCCAACCAACGACCTTTTGGTTAGCATCTGAGCACTTAAATCACTATGCTACCAGGACTGTTTCCTATAAACAAAAGAAATCCCGTTTTTTTTGGAGTGGAGATAAACAAAAGAGAGAACAGAGAAAGAATATAGAGACTCAACAAAACCGAAAGATAATTCTTTGAAAAGATCAATAAAATTTACAAAAGTTTAGCCACACAGAAAAAGAAAAAAAGCACAGAAGATACAAATAAATAAATCAGAAATTAAGTGAGGACATTACTACTGACCCTATAGAAACTTTTTTTAAAAAAGGTTATAAAAGAATTCTATGAACAATTTTATGCCAACAAATTAGATAGCCTAAATGAAATGGATAAATTTCTAGAAACATACGTATTACCTAAATTGACTCCAAAGGAAATAGAAAATTACAACAGACCCTTAACAAGTAAAGTGATTGAATCGGTAATCAAAAACTTCCCACCAAAAAAAAAAGCTGGAGACCAAATGGCTTTATTGGTGAATTGTAGCAAACATTTAAGTAAGAATTAATACTAATCTTTCTCAAAATCTTCCAAGAAATAGGTGAAAAGAGGACACTTTCTAAAACATTCTATGAGGCCAGTATTACTCTGATACTAAAGCCAGATAAAGATATCACAAGAAAAAAAAATTAAAGACTAATACCTCTTATGAATATAGATGCAACAATCCTCAACGAAACACTAACAAACCAAATCTAACAGCAATTAAAAGGATTATATGCCATGATCAAGTGGAATTTATATTAGGACTGCCAGGGTGGTTCAACCTAAGAAAATCAATCAATGCAATACACCACATTAATAGATCAAAAGGAAAGAATAAAAACACGATCTTCTCAACTGATGTAGGAAAGTCATTTGACAAAATCCAATACCTTTCATGATAAAAAAACACTTGGAAAACTAGGAATAGAAGGGAACTTCCTCAACATTGTAAAAGGCATTTATGAAATATTCACAGCTAAGATGAGACTCAATAGTGAAAGACTGAAAGCTTCCCGCCTAAGATCAGGAACAAGTCAAATATGACCATTTTCACCATTGCTATTCAGTGTTTTACTGGAAGTGCTAGCCAGAATAATTAGGCAAAAAAAGAAAGGAAGGAAGGAGGGAGGAAGGGAGGAATGGAAGAAGGAAGGAAGGAAAGAAAAGAAATAAAATGTATCCAATATGGAAAGGAAAGATTAAACTATCTCTACTTATAGAAGACATAATCCTACATGTAGAAAATGTAAAAGAATCCACAAAAAAGTGATTAAATCTAATACATATATTTATCAAAATTTCAGGTATAAGATCAACAACAACAACACACACACAAAGCTGTGTTTCTGTACACCAACAATGAACAATCTGATGAAGAAATTAACAAAAAAAAATCTGTTTACAATAATATTAAAATGAATAAAATGTCTTGCAATAAATTTAACCAAAGAGGTAAAAGACTTTTACACTGAAAATTATAAAATATTGATGAAAGAAATTAAAGACCTAAATAGATGCGAAGACATCTCCTGTTCATAGATTAGAAGACTTAATATTGTTGAGGTATAAATACCACACAATGTAATCTACAGATACAACATAATCCCTATCAACATTAAAAAAAAAAA
>NW_004444019.1:2989379-3000880 GCF_000243295.1 Trichechus manatus latirostris
AGGGTTTCAGGATTGTTGATTCTCTGTTTGGCTTAGTTTTTCGGATCTTTGTTGTGGAGGGATGGCGTGGTGTTTCTGCCTAGAGCGCCATCTTGCCGGAAGTTCCCTGGTGTGATTATTCTATGAGTTGCAAATCTTACCTCTGTAATGTTAATGAAGGAGCCCTGGTGGTGTAGTAGTTAAGAGCTCAGCTGCTAACCAAAATGTCAGCAGTTCAAACCCAACACCCACTCCTTGGAACCCCTATGGGGCAGTTCTACTTTCTCCTATAAGGAGGCTATGAGTCAGAATTGACTCCACAGCACATAACGACAACAATATGATGTTAATGAGGCAGGATTAGAGGCAGTTACATTAATGAGACAGGACTCAATCTACAGGATCAGGTTGTATCTTGAGTCAATCTCTTTTGAGATATAGAAGAGAGAACTGAGCAGAGAGGAGACATACCTCCTACTACCAAGAATAAGGAACCAGGAGGGGAGCACATCCTTAGGACCTGGGGTCCCTGTGCAGAGAACCTCCTAGGCCAGGGCCAAGACTGATTACTTCACCCAGAGCTGACACAGAGAAAGCCTTCCCTGGTAGCTGGCACCGTGAATTTGAACTTCTAGCCTCCTAGACTGTGAGACAATAAATTTCTCTTTGTTAAAGCCATCCACTTGTGGTATTTCTGCTATAGCAGCACTAGATAACTAAGACATCGGTTGCTACTGAGTCAATTCTGACTCATGGCAACCCGATAGGACAGGAAAACCATAGAGTTTTCAAGGCTGTAATCTTTACAGGAGCAGGCTGCCACATCTTTATCCTGCAGAGCAGCTGGTGGGTTTGAACCTCCAACCTTTCGGTTAGCAGCAGAGTGTTTACCCGCTGTGCTACCAAATAAATCAATACCACAATGAAATAACCCATACCTGCTTAGATGGCTATTAAAAACAGAAATCAAACCAAAAGGAAAATAAAAAGTGCTGCTGAGAACATGGAGAAATTGAAACCCTCATACATTCCTGGTGGGAATGTAAAATGGTGAAGCCACTGTGAAAACAGTTTGGTCATTCCTCAGAAAGTCAAATATAGAATTACCAAATGACTCAGCAATTCCACTTCTAGGTATATACCACCCCCCCCAAAAAAAAAATTAAAACAAGGACTCAAAGAAATACTTATATGCCAATGTTCATTGTAGCATTATTCACAGTATTCAAAAGATCAAAACAACCCAAGTTTTCATCAACAAATGAATGGATAAACAAAATGCAGTATATATATATATATATATACTCTGTAATATTATACAGCCATAAAAATGAACGACGTTATTACACTAAGTGAAATAAGCCAGATACAGAAAGATAAATATTGCATGATTCCTCTTGCATGAAATAACTAGTATAAGTAAATGCATAGAGACAGAAAGTAGATTAGAGTTCACTAGGGTATCGGGGAGGTAACAATGGGGAGTTATTACTTAAATGGAATTCTATCTCTGGTGAAGAAAAAGTTTGGAAATAGATAGTGACGATGGTTGCACAACATTATTAATGCCACTGAATTAGCTGTATACTTAACAACGGTTGAAATTGCAAATTTTGTAATTATATATTTTTGCTCAATAAAAATTAATAATAAAGTCCCTTCATCTGAAGGAAAGGCATACTTATGTTAATTTGCTAGGTTCTGTTCCTAAAACTAGAGTTTGGAAGGAGGCTGAGATTAAATCAAAGCTAACTACTTGCTAACTCCAGTAGACAAATGCCTCATGGAAAGAGAATTGTACTGCAGAACTTACTTTCCGTGTTTATTTGTTCTTCTTAAAAAAGAAGAAAACAAATGATTCCATAGATTTCAAAAGAGATCTGTAGCATTGATAACATTATGTGTGAAAGCTGTGCTATTTGTGGAGGATCTATAATTATAACGCTAGAAACTAACATGCATAAACACACTACATTAATCAGCTCTACAGAAGTAATTATACCAAGATTTTTCTAATTATTTTCTATTGTCTCCATAAATGGACTATAATCACAATCTACTCCTTGGATTAATTTCTTTCTCTGGTGTATGCTTTAATAGGTTATAACTAGCAACAAATGATAACCTTTAGAAATGAGAAAGTGTCTAAACTAGGGTAAATTCTTAAACATTCAAAGTACTGTATGTTACAAATCCACATTTGGTAAACACTAACTCTACATTTTAAATTTTCAAAAAACAACTCAAATATTTATATACATTAATATATGCATTCTTTCCTGGGCATAAATTTTGCTCAAAATTGAAAGAGCTTGAATTTAATCTAGTGCAGTGGAGTAGAGCTATACATTCCCCCTCCCAAAAAAAAAGACTGTCTACTACTTTATCAAAATGTATATTAGTACAAATAAAGACTCTAGAGGTAAAACTTGGACAATACTAAAGACAGTGGGAAAAAGTAGCATTATTTCAGCATTGTCCACACTAGTGTCAGCAAATGTTTTCTATAAAGGTCGGAAAATAATTATTTTAGGCTTTAAAACATATATTCAGCAGTTGTGGCCGAAAGCAGCCATGGACAGCAAATACATTTATCGTGCTGTTTGTGAATCATATAAAACAGGGAGTGGCCTGGATTTTCCCCTGGAACCATAGTTAAGTTATCTAACTTCTGATCTACTCAACACCAAACAATTACCTTATTAAATTATGGAATCAACTAAATATTTACCGAAAATAATCTTATGATTTTATGTGTTTTGTTGGAGTTTCATTTTGTGTAATTATTTTTAAAAATTTCTTATGCAAATAGATTGCAAAATTTCTAATATCCTTAGAGAAAACTTAATTAGTGGACAATAATTACTAAATTTTCAAAAAGAATGTGTTGGTGCATTTAAAAATGAAAACTGAACTAATTAGATTGCACAAATATTTCTTTTCAATAATATGTATTTATGCATGGGATCTTTTTTTATCAGTTCCAATGAGATTTTTAAGGAGGTCTTTCCTATGAGAACTGAAGGGGCATCTCTTTGGGTAAATAATGCTAGTTGCCCTAATGAAGAAAACCCCTCTGATTTCTGTGGCTTACCACAATAAAAACGTTTTTGGTTTTCACTTACTTAATATAATCAAATGATCCTGGTCCATTGATGGCTTTCCAAATAGTAATTTAGGGACCTGTATCGTTCTATGTTCTGGCTCTTCTTTCTGCTACTTTCCCAGGCATCTCTCTTTCAACAAGAATGAAGAACAAAGGCAGTGGAAGATTGCATTGGACGTTTTATGGACCAGATTGAAAAATAATAGCTTCCATCCACCTTGTATTGGTCAAAACTAAAACTTTGTTATTCTTCAAGTTTTTTTCTTTTTTGCTTTACTGGGATTACTTAGACCAGTTCCTGTGTATCTTCACCCATTGCCATTGAGTCAATTCCAACTCACAGCAGCTACACTACGGGATAGAGTAAAAAAAAAAAAAAAAAATCCATTGCAGTTGAGTTGATTCCAGTTCATAGGCTAGAGTAGAGGACATCTTTCTCCAGCGGAGATACTGATGGGTTCAACTGCCTACCTTTTAGCAGCAGAGGCTTAATAACTGAGCCACCAAGACTCCTCTTATGTATCTTTAAAGATTTATTATTTCATATATTAAGAGCTCCTTCAAATCAATAAGAGACTTACAACCCAATAGAAAAATAGGCAACAGATATGAATAATTTATAATTAAATAAATATATATTTCTAGCTTACCTTCCAAAACATGATAAATTGTTTTCTGTTGTATAGATTTTACAGGTATATGTGAGATAATTATTTTAAATAACAAACACTTGAAGGTTATTACTTCCTGGCAGGCAATGTAACATTTAAATGACATATAATTTAACCTACCTTCAAATCAATGAAGTAGGTTTAATTCTCATCTCCCTTTTACAGACAACCATAACTTAGGTTAAATAGTTTACAACCAATTTGAAGTGAGACAGACAATCTTCTATTTTTTTGATGAATAATTATGAGACATCCTCTAAGAATATCTTAATTAAGTATAACATTTAAAATATTAAAATCAGTTATAATTATTTGAACAGTCTTAAATTTCATGGCTTAGAAATGATACCTAAAGTTCAGAAAAGTGTCCAATGCTTTACCTTTTATACACTAGTTTGCATAATAAGCTACTATACATTTTTACAAGACAAAGCATGAATTTATTTAGTTTTTGGAAAACATGACAATGCCTTAACTGAAGCTTAAAAAGTATTATCAAAGTTAAGAACTGAATAAAAAGTACCTATTAGTGGCTTACTATATGGTAAACACAATACAGTTACATTACAAAATTAGATGAATGATTGATTTAGAAAGAAAACTTTGAGAATTGAGTGAGGAAAAAAAACTTTTTCAATGTAATATGATAGGCTGATAATATATCCTTTACTTACTTTTCATTATATCATTTTGTTTTATTGGTAGTTTTTCTAATAGAAAAACAAGAAACACGACTGTTTTAGCGGATATATAAACAAAGCTCATTTCACTTCAGTTTCTGCCTAAGGGATAATTGGTTGGTCACTTCAGAAGCTGACTTTAAGAAATGAAGGGCTAATAATGTTGCTGGAAGACTGAAATGAGTTCAGACAAGAGACAGAAATGCTTTTTAAAGTTAATTATGTTTGTTTTTCCTTCTCCCTTGGTGTCCATTACCTTTAAATGGAGCCACACATTGGCAGAAGTAATTACCAGGTTGGTCAATGCAGGTGGCTCCATTGTTGCAGAGCTGTGAAGCACACTCATCTATACCTATTTCACATCTTGTGCCTTTGAAAAATAACAAAAAAAAAAAAAATTAAGTTTTAATAAGGAAGCAGGTGTCAGGTTTTAATTCTCAAATTTGCCCAAATATTTTAATAAACTTGAGACAAGATCTGAGACTAAATTTGTCAGATAAGAATGCCAAATATATTAGTGTCAGAGCCCATTTATTTCACCTTACTACAAACAGTAACAACTTTTCTTGGAATTACTAAATGCAGACTAATCTCCTTTGAGTTTGTAAACATACAAAGTCTGCTTAGATGTGAACTAATTTATCTTTTGCTTTGGAGTCTAGAGATGGAATAGATGTTTCAGATTACAGGGATGCAAATGTTAGGCTAAGGAAAATAAAAAGGAAACACTGGTGAATCAATAACATCCTGTTGTATGTCCCTGAGGGCTAAATATACATTATAAGGCATAGTTGTCAAACTCTACTTACCAATCAAGTTGGGGGGACAGATGCATTTGAATCTACCCATGAGCTCTGTATGTGTAGAATTACGGAGAGAGGGTGACGAATCACAGTTCTTTCTACTAATTTCACAAATTAGGCCTATATGGAAAGAAAGGAAAACAGAAATCTTCATTAACTATATGATCTTAACATTGTCTTTTAACTAGTTCTTCAGTTCAGACTTTCTATTAATGTTCCACCTAGAATTTGTGTTCCTAATGCTGAGCTTTCATATTATATTACTTGGACTGTTTGTAAATTTGCCAAGAGCTGACAAGCAAGCTTTAATTGACAGTGAATTGATTCTTACAACTTATGACAACTAGTTTTATTACCAATTTATAACAATAATAGAAAAATAACATTGACATATGACACACTATATTCACAGATTTTATGAATGGAAAACTTCCTTGCATTTTTAAGAAGAAAATTTCTCTAAAATGTTGATATAAATCTAGACTGGAGAAAAAAATGTGATTTTCATTTAAATAGAATAAGCATATTTAACTAAAAAGAAAATCCATTTGTAATGTTAATATCAATGACAAATTAAAATATTAAATGCAAATTGACATTAAAAATCAAGCTGAGGAAAAATTAAAATTAAATTTTTAAATATTAAAAAGTAATTAAGATTAATTTACTAAATTAAAACTAAAATATTAATATTGAATATTAACTATATAATTAAATTAAAGTAATAATGTGAGTGAACAATTACTTTTTTAAACCTTACAAATTTTATTTGATGACTTTCCTTATGGATCAAGTCTGTGAGAAAAACAGCACAAGTATAAACCCTGCTTCATTTAAAAAACCAAAATGTTCTGTATCTGTGATGATGTTCATATGTAATAAAACAATCCAAGCAGAAATTACATACTGAAATATTCTCCTGGAGGAAAATTAATATACATGTCTATGAGATGAATTGTATACTCCAAAATAAGGAGCTATTTCCAGCTCAAATTAATATTCAGTATCATAGTTTTGGTTAGCATGTGTGCCTACCTTGAAATACTTTCTGACACGGGGAGCTAAAGGTGCTGAGAAGATCAACACAAGTGCTACCATTTGGACAGCAATCATTTTGACACTCATCTACTTTAATCTCACAGTTAGAATTTAGAAACGAGCAAAGGATTCACTTCATTATAAATGTGTCACCTGTGCAACTGGCAACTAAGTCTAAGGCTATTCAGAATATATGACATTTACACTTTCCTTTAAAAAAATTAACACATCAGTTAATTCTATGAACTAGATCTTTACTCTTGTTGTTGTTTTGCTATGACTGTGACTGTGGCTTTAATCTTATTTGAAGGAACCCAGGAGACTTCAAAACTTCCATTATTTCTTAAAATTAAACACAGGCTGTATGAAGAAAAGAGGCAATATTTATGACTGTACAGCATTAAGCAAATTGACTTTAATTTTTTTCCCCTTCAAAAACTGCATGTTATACATATTTGGGTGCTGTCTAAAATATTCTTAAAAACAAACAAACAAGCAAAAAATCTCTCAGGTCTTTGTTTCATTTAATTACTGTAAACTAAATGAATTCTCATATTCATAAATGTATACATTTCTTAAGAAAAAAGATGATATATTTTAGCAAAATTGCTTAATAAGGAAATGTAGTAGAATTTGTCTTTTGTTTACTCGGGTTACTCATCATCTCAACTCCCCTCCTTTAAATCTGGATAATTATCTACTTAAGGATTGGTTAAAGAAAGTTAGAGAGCACATCTCAAGCTAAAAATGCAAATTACTCTTTTTTCCTGTCTCAGTTACACCGAAATTTGGATATGTAACTAAAGGTTGGTGAATCTGATGGACCTGCCATGGAATTTGAAAGGAAGCTGATGAGGCAAAGACGCAGAGATGGTGGAAAATTAGATTTTTATTCAGGTGGCAGTATCAACGCAATCACATCAATTTTTGAGGGTCTCAGTGACAGCACTGCCATAGTGTCATCTAGTTATCATTTGCATCCTTCCCCTACTGACATAACGGCTTTTTATCTGATGTGGCCTAGTCTGCTGCCTAGCCTCCCTTATTTATTCAAATTTTTGAAATCTTGTTCTAAAGAATTCCACAGGTCCTACAACACACATTCTTTTAATAATCTTTAAACTATATCCTATTCTGGTTAAATCAGCTTGAGTGTATTTCTAGTGCCCATAATGAATAACTCTATTACTGGTGTGTATTACAATATAATTTTTGTCTTTATTAAACGTTTATATTTCGATTTTACAGATAAGGATATCAGAGGAAAAAACTAAAAGAACTTTTAGATATTTTTGGTAAATATCATTAATGTTATACTTTTTTTTTTTTTCTTTTTCGTTTTACTTTCAGAAAGAGGGTTAGGTTCCCACCTTCTGAAGTTAGGAATATTAGTCAATAATTTTATTTTGATGTCTTTGTCTAGCTTTGCTTTCTGGGCAATATAGGCCTCATAGAATTAGTTGGGAAATGTTCCCTCTTCCTCTATTTTCTGAAAGAGTTTATCGTTGGTATTACTTCCTCCTTAAATATTTTATAGGATTTACCAAAGCAGTCATCTGAGCCTGTGCTTTTCTTTGTAAGCAAGTATTAGATTTTTTTTTTTTTTACTTGTTATACAGTTCTTCATTTTCATTTCTATTTCTTTTTAAGATGTTGCAATTTGTTTCTCTCTAGGATTTTTAAAATTCCCTCGAAAGTGTCTAATTTTTTGGCATAAATTTGTATCATTACCTTGTGATCATTAAAAATTTCTGTAGTGTTGTAGTGATGTCCCTTCTTTCATTCTTGTATTTGATAATGTGTCTTCTCTCAATTTCTTAGTCAATCTAACTAAAGTGTTACCAGTTGTGTTGATTTTTCAAGAGTTAACTATTGGTTTTGTTGGTTTCCCCTTATTGCTCTTTACTTTCTTTCTTCTTCTACTTACTTTGAATTTGATTTGTTTTTCTTCTTCAAGCCTCTTGAGGTGCAAGCTAAAATTATTGACTTTAGATCTTTCTTTCTGGTTTAAGCACTAAAAACTACAGTTTCTTTTCTAAGTACTTCTTTAGCTGTATTCCAAACATTTTGATATACTGTATTCATTTTTATTCAATTCAAGAAATTTTCTAACGTCTCCTGTGATTTCTTCTTTGAACATGGATTATTTAGAAATGTGTTGATTACTTTACTTTCCAAATATTGTTTGATTTCGCAAATGTCTTTATGTTGTAGATTTCTAATTAATTCTGTTTTGGTATTGTTTTATAGCCTAGCACATTGTTGATGTGAGGAATTTTCATGTGTACTTAAAAATTATACATATTCTGCTGTTTTTAGGTTGAGTTTTCGATAAATTCTAGTTGGACAAGCTGGGTGATGTTCACCTCTTCTATACATCTGCTGATATTTCCATCTAATTATTCTCTCAATTACTCTGATAAAAGTATTGATATTTCTAACTATAATTATTAAACTATATATTTCTCCTTTTAATACTGTTTTTTTTTTGCTTCTTGTAATTCTTTGGGCTCTGTTGTTAGGTGTATATATGGGTATAATTGCTGTATCTTTCTGATCAATTGACCCTTTTACCATAATAAAAATTTTCTCTATCTCTAATGATGTTTCTTGTCTTAAAGTCAGTTTTTCTAGTTTTAATAAAGTCTCCTCAGTTCTTTTATGTTTACTGTTTATAAGTTTTTTTTTTTTTTAATCTTTTTACTTTTAATGTATTTGTTACTTGGTTAACTTTTTTTTTAATTTAACTTTAACCTCATTTTTAATTTGTGATTCTAAGCATATAGTTAGTTTTGGCTTTTTTATCCAGCCTGACAAGTTATGCCTTATGATTGCAGTGGACATCAATGATAGTTTCAGCATACACAACCTTCAAAACTACATTTAAATAATTAAATTATCATGAAAATGATACAACAAATAGGGAATTCCAATAGAGAAATACAAACTATAAAAAATGAACCAAATGGAAATTACGTACTTGGAAATTCCAATAAATGACATAAAAATTTTCCTGGAGTTACATAGCAAGTGGCAGAAGAAAAAGTCAGTGAATTTAAAGATAAGTCAACAGAAATTGTATATGATAAATAGAACTCTTTGGAACACTAAATAATCCCATAAAATATCACTTTATTGACTAATCATTAACCTTTGATATATAAGATGAAGTTTGGTTTTAATCATACCTCTACATATCCACTTGTACTATCTGCATTGAATTCTTTTTCTTTTTCTCTATATCCCATCTATCCTCTTGTATTTTCTCAAGTTTTAACTGTCTGTCCTACTTTTCCTGCCTAGGTTCTCTGCATTCAGAACTTTACTTAAACCTGTACAAGCATGATCCCTGTATCTATATTTCTGGTTCTAACTTTCAACTCAATTCCTAGTGCTCGTTTGCAACTAAATCCTGGTGATATTGTTACCTCAAGGCAAAAACATATTGTAAATGATTCTAGAGAGAGAAAATTACCTTAAATAATGAAAGTGAGATTGATAACAGATGTAACATCAATAATATTGAATGCTAAAAACAATGTCTTTGATTTTGAAACTGGAGTTGCATATTCGGCAAAAATACCTTTTAAGAGTAATGTTAAAATAAAAATACAATCAAACAACAAGAGACCAAAGGGGCAGCTTCTTTACAGAGGTGAGATGGGAAGGCAGAGAGAGTTAGGAGCTAGTTGAACGGTCATGGGGAAGCAGGGGCGGAAAGGAGTGTGCTGTTGCAGAACGGGGCGAGCAATTAGGGTCTCATAACAACGTATGTAAAAAAAAAATTTGTATGGGAGACTAACTTGAAATGTAAACTTCATTTAATTACAACAATAAAAAATAAATAAATATACATACCAAAGAAGGCAAAAAAAATATGATCAAACACAAAATACCTAAAAATATACCTCTCTCTTAAACATTCTCAGGAAATTGTTTTAAGACGATCTCCAGAAAAACCATTATATACAAAAAGAAGTTGAAACTTATTAAACGACAAGTTCTGTGACTATCATTAAGTAAACTACCATTTATGGTTCTTAATTGTATAATAAAAAAATTTAAAGTCTTGTTAAACCTTAATTTTTAAAAAATCACGCTTTACATAAAGCTTTCTGTGATATATTCACCTCACCAATTTTTTATTCTTATAAACATTATTCAGTTACAAAAACAGTTTATAGAGTTAATTCTAATAAACTCATTCTACCATATTTTGTGAGTTAATTCATAATCAGTATCTATACTTGAATAAGATATTTGGATATAATAGTGATTTTCTGTAGAAATAATGATCATATAGCAACAGAAATATGGATGTAGCAAAAGAGAAATAAATACAAGAAAAAAAAAAGAACTGTTTTAGGGAAAAGTTAAAAGCTGATGAACTGTGAAGTGGTTTTACCAATCTCTTACAAATTATATGTATTATGTCATTATTTAAAAGCCTGATGGTGGCATTTCTATTCACCTCACTTACGAATACAATAGTTTTTAAGCCAAAACATTCAGGACATGATTTCCATTTTATGGAAAATAAAAAAGATGGATTGCTCTCTTTTACTGTGAAAAATAGGTATGATTGAGTTTCTGTGTCTGTCTCTTTTTTCTCTCTCACACACACACATACACACATACACACACACACTGTTATTTTAAATACAACGGCTCTTCAGAGAAAAGCTTGAGTAACATTACTCAAAACAATATTTTGGTGTGTGGTTTATGTATCTCCAGATCATGGTTACAGTTACACAGTGTTTATTATGTGACAGGCATTATTTTAAGAACTTTGCATTTATTCACTCCTTTAATCCTCATAACAACCTTGATTTACCCAACCCATCTGCCGTCAGAGTTTTTGTCCTTTATACTCCATTTATTTATACTTTATTCATTCATTTTATTGAGATATTTCATTCCATATATTTCTGTTTATTCCCGTCCATAAGAATCATTCTTTTGGTTACCATATGATATGTGGCTTTCTCCTCATCCCCTGCTCTGGCTTCAGCTCCCTGTCAAAACTCTGCCTGTTGTGCCGTTTCCTGCTAAGGATTAAGGAACCATAAATCCTCAGTTAAGAAGCCTGATCAACATTTAACAAAGTCCAACGCCCATTCCTGATAAAAACCCTCTGGAAAATAGGAATAGAAGGTAAATGATTCAACATAATTAAGGGCAAGGAGTTCCAGCAAAATGGCGCTCTAGGCAGAAGCACCAC
>NW_004444019.1:3002273-3003396 GCF_000243295.1 Trichechus manatus latirostris
TTTCTGATTTTTATTTATTCATTCTTTTCTTTTCTTCCTCTTCCCCTTTCTGTTTTTCTCCATTTCATAGTCTCTCATATCTCCATTCAAACGGAAAGCTCCCCTAGCATTCTTTTTTGTTTGTTTGTATGTTTTTGGCTCCTGTTCCTCTCTCCACTCTCCCATATCCATCTTAGCTCCACACATAAAAATCTCCACGCTGCATCTTGCCTACCTGCAATGTGCGCTTGACATAACACCACCAAGTAGCACAGGCACGGCCTACTGGAACCTGCCCTGCACTGATTACTGACCCGTTCTGGTGGCTGTAGTAAGTACCACAAACAACACATCCCAGTAACTCCTCTTCAGCTAGACCTGCCCTGCTGTACCATATCTGAATGACTGACCCTGCCAGTTGGAGAAGGAGGCGAAAATTATTGAGCGCACAGACGAGCAAAAAAAAAAAGAACACACAACCTGTCTGCTCAGACATAGTCAAATTTTTTTTAAAAAAAGGGAAGAAACAAACAAATCTACAATCAATAAACAAGAAAAATAACTACAGAATGCCCCGAAAACAGCAGACAATATCAAAACATTTACAAAAACAGGACAGGATGGTTCCAGTAGGCATCCAAAATAAAACACCACATGACTCTCTTGTGGAAGAAAATGCACTAGAACTACCTCATAGGGAATTCAAACCTCTAATACTCGGAATTCTCCAAGAACTGAGGCAAAAAGCTGAGAAATATGAGGAAAAAATAGACAACTTCATGGAGAATACAGACAAAAAATTGGAAGAATTCAGGAAGATGATGCAGGAACAAAATGCCAAAATAAATTCACAACTATAAATTACACAAAGACAAAAACTAGAAATCCAAAAGATAAATAACAAGATTTCAGAAATTGATGATGTCATGGAAGGGCTAAGAAGCAGATTTGCAATGGTGGAAGACAGGCTCGGTGGAACTGAAGACAAAAACTTGGATACAATTCTGTTTCAGGAAACCTCAGAAAAAAGAACAAAGAAAAATGAAGAGACCCAGAGCGTTATGTGAGACACAATTAAAAGCAAAAATTTATGAGTGATTGGCATTCCAGAACAGGGGGAGAAAACAGAAAACACAGAGAGGAT
>NW_004444019.1:3010154-3015438 GCF_000243295.1 Trichechus manatus latirostris
CTGGCATAACTGGATATCCATCTGCAAAAAACTGAAACAAGACCCATATCTGACACCATACACAAAAACTAACTCAAAATGGATCAAAGATCTAAATATAAAATTGAAAATGATAAAGATCATGGAAGTAAAAATAGGGAAAATGCTAGGAGCTCTAATACATGGCATAAACAGAATATAAAACATTACTAATAATGTAAAAATACCAGAAAAGAAACTAGATAACTGGGAGCTCCTAAAAATCAAACTCTTATGCTCATCAAAAGACTTCACCAAAAGAGTAAAAAGAGAACCTACAGACTGGGAAAAAAGAATTTTTTTGGCTGCAAGAAATCTGATTGGCATCTAATCTCTAAAATCTACAAGATACTGCAAAACCTCAACAACAAAGAGACAAATAACCCAATTAAAAAATGTGCAAGGGATGTGAACAGGCACTTCCCCAAAGAAGACACTCGTGCAGCTAACAGATACATGAGGAAATGCTCACGTTCATTAGCCATTAGAGGAATGCAAATCATAACTACGATGAGATACCATCAAACCCAAACAAGGCTAGCATTAATCCCAAAAACACACTAAATATTGGAGTGGTTTTGGAGAGACTGGAACATTGATACACTGCTGGTGGGAATGTAAAATGGTAACACACTTTGGAAATTGATTTGGCGCTTCTTTAAAAAGCTAGAAATGAAAGTACCATACGATCCAGCAATCCCACTCCTTGCAATATATCCTAGAGAAATAAGAGCTGTCACACCAATAGATGTATGTACACCCATGTTCACTGCAGCAGTGTTCACAATAGCAAAAAGATGGAAACAACCCAGGTGCCATTCAATGGATGAATGGATAAACAAATTACAGTATATTCACACAATGGAATACTACGCAATGATAAAGAATGATGAATCCGTGAAACATAACATGGAGGAATCTGGAAGGCTTTATGCTGAGTGAAATTAGTCAATTGCAAAAGAATAAATATTGTATGAGACCACCACTACAAGAACTCAAGAAAAGGTTTAAACACAGTAGAAAACATTCTTTGATGGTTACAAGGGTGGGCAGGGAGGGAGAGAGTTATTCACTAACTAGAAGGTAGACAAGAATTATCTTAGGTGAAGGGAAGGACAACACAAAGTACACGGGAAGTCAGCACAACTGGACTAAACCAAAAGCTAAGAAGTTTCCTGAATACAACCAAACGCTTTGAGGGACAGAGTAGCTGGGATGGGGGTTTAGGGAGCGTGGTTTCAGAAGACGTGTAGGTCAAATGACATAACAAAGTTTATTAAGAAAATATTCTGCATTCCATTTTGGTGAGTGGCGTCTGGGATCTTTAAAGCCAGCAAGTGGCCATCTGTCATGAATTGAATTTGTCCCCAAAAAATATCTGTCGGCTTCGCTGGGTCATGATTCCCAATATTGTATAACTGTGTACCATTTTGTAATCTGATGTGATTTCCTTATGTGTTGTAAATTCAATCACTATGATCTAATAAGATGGATTAGCGGAAGTTATACTGATGAGGTATACAAGATTGGATAGTGTCTTAAGTCAATCTCTTTTGAGATATAAAAGAGAGAAGTGAGCAGAGACACATGGGAACCTCATACTACCAAGAAAGCAGTGCCAGGAGCAGAGCGTGTCCTTTGGACCTGAGGTTCCTGCACATAGATGCTCCCAGACTGAAGGAAGACCGATGCATCACAAGGACCTTCTTCCAGAGCCAACAGACAGAGAAAGCCTTCCCCTGGAGCTGAGGCCTTGAATTTGGACTTGTAGTCTACTAGACTGTGAGAGAATAAATTTATCTTTGTTAAAGCCATCCACTTGTGGTATTTCTGTTATAGCAGCACTAGATGACTAAGACACTATCTAAGAAGCATCAGTAGGTCCCAACCCACCTGGAGCAAAGGAGAATGAAAAACACCAAAGACACAAGGAAAATATTAGCCTGAGAGACAGAAAGGGCCACATAAACCAGAGACTTCATCGGCCTGAGACCAGAACTAGATGGTGTCCAGCTACCACCAATGACTGCCCTGACAGGGAGTACAACAGAGAGTCCCTGATGGAACAGAGAAAAGTAGGGTGCAGAAATCAAATTCTAGTAAAAAGACCAGAGTTACTGGTCTGACTGAGAGTGGAGGAACCCCGGAAGACATGGCTCCCAGATTCTCTGTAAGCCCAGAACTAGACCATTCCCGAAGCCAGCTCTTCAGACATAGATTAGACTAGACTATAAGACATAAAATGATACTTGTGAAGAGTGCTTCTAAGCTCAGGTAGATACATGAGACTAAATGGGAAGCTCCTGTCCAGAGGCAAGATGAGAAGGCAGAGAGGGTTAGGAGCTGGTTGAATGGACATGGGCAATCTGGGGTGGAAAGGAGGAGTGTGCTGTCATATTATAGGGAGAGCAACTAAGGTCATATAACAATGTGTGCATAATTTTTTATATGAGAAACTAAACTGAACTGTAAACTTTCACTTAAAGCACAATTAAAAAAAAAAAACAAAAAGAAGCCTGTTCAAGGCTCGACACAAAAATCTGAGGCAGGAGCTCCATAGAGAACAGGTCCTGGAGATTTTCTAAAATCATAATAAACCAACTATCTTTCAGCTCTCCATCCACCCATATAAGTATATTAACCAGACTTTGTCATGGAAAAGATTTTATACCAGGTGAAATGGAACACAAGAACATAGGCTCAAAGTAAAAGCTAGAGAAAACATGTAGTGGGTTTATAAAATGAATTCAAGAATACGGTTAAAAGCATATGCTTTAAAAACCTATCACTTCAGTCAGCCACTAACTTGACCCTAATATTTCTAATAGAAAATATAGGGAAAAAAAAATAGCTAACCAGTCACATAGTTTGCACTGTTAATCATATAATAACGATCATTGACTCAGGAGAAACAACAATTACTCTTGATACTGAGGCCAGAAAGAAATGTCACCAGCAGGCCCTCGTAGAGAAGATATAGGTAGCCTTTCTGAAATATCTTTACAGATGATTTAGATGAGTTTCATATGACTTTTTCTTAAAGTTCTCCTAAATATAATATGCTTTCATTCATACCAAAAATAAACAATTTTATATCAACTTAATACATTTCTCTTAATTTGCTAAATTTAAAGATGAATCATGGGATAGCTGAAGAATAGCTAGATTTAGATAGATAGAGAGACAGACAGGCAGATAATAGATAGACAGATACAAAGACAGATGATAAACGATAGGTAGGTAGATAGACAGACAGACAGATAGTTGCTGTCTAGTTGACTCTGACTCATGGCGACCTTATGTACAACAGAATGAAATATTTCAGTCTTCCATCATCTTCATGATCACTGGCATGTTCAAGTCCATTGTTGTAGCTACTGTTCCAATCCATCAGCTAGATTTAGATCTCCCCTACATGGTCTAGTGTTTTTTTGTTTTTCAGTCCAACCCAATTTTTGATAAACATTGACTGGAAATTACTTTCAGATTGTACTGAACAACAAATGCTGGTAGAGCTGGCATGTTGCTTACACCTATGCAATACAAACTCCATGCCTTAGCAAACTGTTGAATTCACACAAGTGTTCAGGACAGAGTAATATGAGCTTATGAAAATTGAGAAATCTGTTAAAGTTTAGCGACTGATAAGATACTTTGTAAATGTTTCTACGGGCCTAGGTTTCTTAAAAAGTGGAAGCAAATAATAAAATGACAATGATTAGAAATCCAAAAGATAAAAAGATTTCAGAAATGGACAGTGTCATAGAAGGATTGAGGAGCAGGCTTGAAATGATGGAAGATAGGATCAGCGAATTTGAAAACAATAATTGGATGCAACTCTGTTTGAGGAAAAATCAGAAAAAACAACTAAGAAAAATGAAGAAACCCTGAGAATTACGTGGGATACAATCAAAAGCAAAAATTTACGACTAACTGGAGTTCCAGAACAGGGGAGAAAACAGAAAACACAGAGAGGATCACTGAAGAATTGCTAACAGAAAACTTCCCCAATATCATGAAAGAAGAAAAGCTGACCATCCAATAAGCTCAATGAACCCCATATAGGATAGACCCCAAAAGACAATTACCAAGGCATATCATAGTCACACTCGCTAAAACCAAAGACAAAGAATCCTGACAGCAGCTTGAGAAAAACAAAAAGTCACATACAGAGGAGAAACAATAAGACTGAACTAGAATTATTCAGCAGAAACCATGCAGGCAAGAAAGCAATGGGATAACATATATAAAACCTTGAAAGAAAAAAACTGCCACCCAAGAATAATATATACTGCAAAACTCTCGTTCAAATATGATAAACGAGAAATTAGGTCATTTCCAGATAAACAGAAATTAAGAGACTATGTAAAAACCAAACCAAACTTACAAGAATTATTAAAGGTAGTCCTTCGATCTGAGAACAAATAACAGACCACAGGCGGAATCTAGGACATGGGATTATACCAGCCAGACACCAACTTAGGAAATGAACTCTAAAGGACTATACAAATCCAAAAGAATTACAACACGGAACCAGAGAGGTTACGCTGTAAATGACAACAACATCAAAACAATAAAAGAGGGAATAAACAGTGTAGATATAGAACTTTCTAATGGAGAGGAAGGCAAGGCAATACCAAGTAATAATTGACTGGTTCAAACCTAGGAAGATAAGCGGAAATTTCAAGGTAACCTCAAAGAAAGTTAACAAACCTACTCATCAAAATAAAGAAGAAAAACATAAAATCTCAGTAAAAACAAAACCTACTAAAACAAAAGACATAAAAAAAATCCACAAAGAAAGGACTTTAGCACAGGAGAGTAAGGGGAACAAAGAAAACGTCAGCACCACAGAAAAAAAAGCACTACAAAATGACACCAATAAACTCACACCTATCACTAATTACACTGAATGGAAATGTTTTAAATGCATCCATAAAGAGATGGAGAGTGACAGAATGAAAAAAAAAAAAAAACAGGATCCATCAATATGCTGTTTACAAGAGACACACCTTAGAAACAAAGACTTAAATTTATTAAAAATCAAAGGATGGAAAAAATATATCAAGCAAACACCTACCAAAAAAAGAGCATGAGTGGCAATACTAAACTCATATAAAACAGACTTTAAAACAAAATCCATCATAAAAGACAAAGAAGGACACTATATAATGATTAAGGGGATGACCCATTATGAAAACATAACCATAATAAACATCTACGTACCCAATGACAGGGCTCCAAAACACATAAAAAAAAAAAAAAA
>NW_004444019.1:3015817-3018427 GCF_000243295.1 Trichechus manatus latirostris
AAGAAATCAGAGATGGAATCAAAAAATTCCTAGAATCAAATGAGAATGAAAACACATCATACCAAAACCTTTGGGACACAACAAAGGCAGTCCTCAGAGGACAATTTATAGCAATAGACGCACACATCAAAAACGAAGAAAGGGAAAAAATCAAAACATTAACTGTAGAACTCAAACAAATAGAGAACAGCAAAAAAAAAAAAAAAAAAAAAAACCCACAGCCACTAGACAAAAGGAAATAATAAATATCAGAGCCGAAATAAATGTAATAGAGAATAGAAAAACAATAGAAAGAATCAACAAACCCAAAAGTTGCTTCATTGAAAGAATCAACAAAAGCGACAAACCACTGGCCAGACAGACAAAAGAAAAACAGGAGAGGACACAAATAACCCAAATAAGAAATGAAATAAGGGACATTATAACAGACCCAACTGAAATAAAAAGGATTATAACAAAGTATTATGAAAAACTATACAACAAATTTGAAAACCTAGAGGAAATAGATACATTTCTAGAAACACACTACCTACCCAAAATACCACAAAGTGATGTTGAAAATATGAACAGACCCATAACAAAGAAGAGATTGAAAAGGTAATTAAAAAAACAAACAAACAAACAAAAAGCACTGGTCCAGTTGGCTTCACTGGAGAATTCCACCAAACATTCAGAGAAGAACTTATAACAGTACTACTCAAACTATTTCAGAACATAGAAAAGGAAGGGATACTTCCAAACTCATTTTATGAAGCCAGCATAACTCTGATACCAAAACCAGGTAAAGACACCACAAAAAAGAAAATTACAGACCAATATCTCTCATGAATATAGATGCAAAAACTCTCAACAAAATTCTAGCTAATAGAATTCAGCACCATATTAAAAAAAAAAAAATAACACACCACAACCAAGTAGGATTCATACCAGGTATGCAAGGATGGTTCAACATTTGAAAATCAATCACCGTAATCCACCACATAAAAGAAAGGAAAGAAACGAATCACATGATCCTCTCCATTGACGCAGAAAAGGCATCTGACAAAGTCCAACATGCATTCCCGATAAAAACTCTCAATAAAATAGGTATAGAAGGGAAATTTCACAGCATAATAAAGGGCATCTATGCAAAAACTACAGCCAACATCATTCTTAATCGAGAGAAGCTAAAAATATTCCTCTTGAGAACAAGAGCACCACAAGGATGCCCTTTATCGCCACTCCTGTTTAACACTGTGCTGGAAGTTCTAGCTAGAGCAATAAGGCAAGAAAAAAAAAAAAAGGGCATCCAAACTGGTAATAAAGAAGTTAAACTGTCCCTGTTTGTGAATGATATGATACTATATATAGAAAACCCTAAAGACTCCACAAGAAAACTACTAGAACTAATAGAAAGATTCAGCAGAGTAGGATACAAGATAAACATACAAAAATTGGTTGGATTCCTATACACCAATAAAGAGAACGATGAAAAGGAAATCAGGAGAACAATACCATTTACAATAGCTCCTAAAAATATAAAATACTTAGGAATATATCTAACCAGGGATGTGAAAGACATATACAAAGAAAACTACAAAACACTACTGCAAGAAACCCAACTGGATCTACATAAATGGAAAAACATACCAAGCTCATGGATAGGTAGACTCAACATTGTGAAAATGGCAATTCTACACAAAGCAATTTACAAATACAATGCAATCCCGATCCAAATACCAACAACATTCTTTAAAGAGATGGAAAAACTAATGAGTAACTTTATATGGAAAGGGAAGGAGCCCCAGATAAGTAAAGCTCTGTTGACGAAGAAGAATAAAGTAGGAGGACTCGCACTACCTGACCTCAGAACCTACTACATGGCTATGGTAGTCACAATGGCCTGGTACTGGTACGATGACAGATACATTGATTGATCAGTGGAACGGAATTGAGAACCCAGATGTAAATCCATCCACCTACGGTCACCTGATCTTCGACAAGGGCCCAAAGTCCATCAAATAGGGAAAAGACAGTCTTTTTAACAAATAGTGCTGGCAAAACTGATGTCCATCTGCAAAAAAAATGAAACAGCACCCATACCTCACACCATACACAAAAACTAATTCAAAATGGATCAAAGACCTAAATATAAAGTCAAAAACTATAAAGTTCATAGAAAAAAAAAAGGATCAATGCTAGAGACCCTAACGCATGGCATTAACAGGATACAAACCATAACCAACAACACACAAACTCCAGAAGATAAGCTAGATAACTGGGTACTTCTAAAAATTAAATACTTATGCCCATCAAAAGACTTCACTGGAAGAGTAAAGAGAAAACCTACACACTGGGAAAAAATTTTTGGACATTACAAGTCAGACAAAGTTCTAATCTCTAAAATCGACAAAAATCCAACACCTCTATGACAAAAAGACGAATAATCCAATTAAAAAATGGGCAAAGGAAATGAACAGACACTTCACCAAAGAAGACATTCAGATGGCCAATAGACACATGAGGAAATGCTCGTGATCACTAGCCATTAGAGAAATGCAAATTAAAACCACAATGAGATACCATCTCACCCCGGCATTACTGGCACGAATCAAAAACACTGGAAATAAC
>NW_004444019.1:3019061-3040544 GCF_000243295.1 Trichechus manatus latirostris
ATGGAAGCTCCATAGACACATCCAAACTCCCTGAGGGACTGAATTGCTGGGTGGAGAGCTGTGGGGACCATGGTCTCGGGGAACATCTAGCTCAATTAGCATAACAAAGTTCATAAAGACAGTGTTCTACATTCTACCTTGGTGACTAGTGTCTGGGGTCTTAAAATCCTCTGAGCAGCCGTCTACAATACTCCACTGGTCTTACTCCTTCAACATCAAGGGAAAATGAAGAAAGCAAGATATACGGAAAAGATTAGTCCAAAGGATAATGGACCACAACTTCCACAGCCTCCACCGACTAAGTCCAGTACAACTAGATGCTGCCTGGCTACCACCACTGACTGCTCTGACCGTGATCACAACAGAGGGTCCTGGACAGAGCTAGAGAACAATGTAGAACAAAATCTAACTCACAAAAAAAAGACCAGATTTACTCTCCTGACAGAGACTGGAGAAACCCTGAGAATATGGCCTCCAGACACCCTTTTAGCTCAGTAATGAAGTCACTCCTGAGTTCACCATTCAGCCAAAGATTAGACAGGCCCATAAAACAAAACGATTACTAACGGGGCATAACAGTCCAGGGACAAGGACTAGAAAGCAGGAGGGGACAAGAAACCGGTTAATAGGGAACACAAGTTTGAGAAGGGAGAGTGTTGACATGTCATGGGGTTGTTAACCACTGTCATAAAACAATGTGTACTGTTTAATGAGAAACTATTTGTTCTGTAAATCTCCATCTAAAGCACACACACACAAAAAAGAATTATCTATGCGAGATCAAACTGATAACAGCAACTCAAAAGGTTTGATGGGAAGTCTAGCAGACAGTGAGTTGAAGATAATGGTGATGCAATAATTTGGAAAAGGATAGTGAGGCTGGCAGCACAACTGGAAGAATGTAATCGATGTCACTGAATTGTACATGTAGAAACTTTTGAAATGGTTTGTCTTTGGCTATGTATATGTTCACCAAAAAAAAAAAAAAGGTGCTGCAAAGTTGAGAAGGGAAAGCGTTGACATGTCATGGGGTTGTTAACCAATGTCATAAAACAAGATGTGTACTGACTGTTTAATGAGAAACTATTTGTTATGTAAACCTTCATTTTATTCCTATCCCTCAGATAGTTTTCTCAAGTTCCTCTATTAAAGCAATCCTAACTCCCGAGGATAGAGAATTGACGATCTCAGAGAGCTAGAGGGTTTGACAAGATCCTAGAACAAGTAAGGCATTTGTTTTATCTTTTTTTCAAACTTGATACTTTAATTTTAAAATAAATGCAAATCTTGAATTTTGCAACATACTATACTCTTGCTAATATATACTTTCATTCTATACCACTGTTATGGATTGAATTGCGTTCCCCAAAAATGTGATAAATTCTAACCCCTGAACCTGTAAGCAGGATTCTATTTGGAAATAGGGCTTTTGCTATGTTAATAAGGACCCCAGTAGGATATGTCCTTAACTTATTCACCTGTGAGTTATAAAAACAGCAGAATAGACACAAAGACATGCATAAAGGAAAGAGGAAGATAGACAAGTGAGACATGCATCTACAGGGATTGCTGGGAGAACTAGAAGTTGAGATAGTCAAGGAAGAACTTCCTCCTAGAGCCACACCATGAATTAGGACTTCTAGCCTCCTGAACTGTGAGAAAATAAATCTCTATTTTTTAAATCACCCACTTGTGGTATTTTTTGTTTCTTTGTTTTGTATTGTTAGCACTAGGTAACTAAGACAACCGCAATGCATATAAAGTCCCCCCATTTTAATCTGTATGGAAACTTGGCAGTCCAAAACAATGCTTCAGTTACTCTTGTGGCTTTGTCTAAGCTTTGTATACATCCCCTAGGCTTTAGGCTGAGATGTACAGACTTAGAAGATAAAGCTAAATGCCCATAGCATTGTCTACAGGAACATCAAACTCTGGACCCCTTCTACCCTCCTGGTCTTATCTCTTCTATCCTGCCTCTTTTCTTGTGCACTCCCTGCTCAAAACACTAAAACAAAGTATTCGCCTGTGATGTTCTTCTATCTTGTTTTGCCTGGAAATGTGGTCCTCTTTTAAAACCATGCTCAAAGGTCACCTTGGGGAAATATCTGCCTGTCCTTTGCAGGCATAAACAGTCACTTCAACATTCTATAGTATTCATACCTTCCTTCCTCTACAGGCGGTTTTCTGAATATATTGTTATTGTTTGTTTACATGCCTGTCTTTTTCTTAAGAATATGGGTTTACGAAAAGATAATAAAAATGTAAGTATTCATTCTAGCATCTCTGGCACTTACAATGGCTGTCTACATATACTGGCACACAAAAAACAATTTTTTTTGTTAGATAAAAAAAGTGAACAGTTACTGAATACACACAAATAGCAATGATACTGCATCTCTAAAGGACAGCTAATCATTTTCAGTCCTGTTTAGGACAAATCATTAACAAAACTCTAAAATTCCAAGTGACATAATGAATATCATAAAGATTGTCAGAAAAAGAATTTGTGACTGACTCTTTTCAATTCCTGATTATGTTCCACATGATTTGACATCAATAGGCTACATTTAAGGTCTGCATGTATATAATTTCAGAGCTCACATTGCCAAAACATAGATGGAATTAAAATGAGATTTCTAATTTGATTCAGTGAGCTGTAGTAAAGGCTCCACTTATTTGACAAATAAATTATTAAGCATAACAAGTTTGAATACATGCACAAAAATAGTTCTATGCAACCTTTTAGTTCTTAAGTTTCTGGACAGATAATCAAATATTCTAAATCATGTTTTAAAATATGTTTAGATATGCATTTCTAAATAAGCGTAATATTTATTCCTAATGTAATTCCATCAATGCCTTTCAATTCTTCCTAAAAAGACAAGGTTTCCATGTTTAACACAGAAAAAGCAAACCACTAGTAATAATACATTTCATTAAATGATTGACTGACTTCAGTGAAACATATTGTAGTCTATCAATAAATTAATAAGTAAGTAAATTTATCAATCAATTAACATATTTAAAAGAAGTATTTTGGAGTCTATTTCCTATATCTAGCTTTTTATCTGTTTCTTGACTATATTTACTTCAGTCAGATTTCTTTAATTGCTGACTTAGTCTAGACTGAACTATACTGTGATATATGGTTCATCTCACAGGAACCATAAAATAGAAATGATCCACTGATCAAAAAGCAATCCAAATAATTAGAGTCCTGTTTTATACACAGTATCTCAAACATTCTATTTCCTTTACTCTGTGTCTTCAAATCCTTTATGCCCCTTTTTCTTTTATGGCTTGCCTAGATCCCAATTTTTTTTTCTGTCTTCTCCTGTCCACTGGTTGTTGCTTTTATTTTGTTAATTCTTTCATTCAAGCCTAAGTTTTCTCTCTACCTACTATTGCCAGTTCACTTAATTGAAACCATCAATTGATTTATAGAAAATATCAACCATATAATGACCTCTACAGATAAAAGACTCCCAAGTCAAAATTGTGGTATTTTTTGTTTGTTTTGTTTTATCAGCACTAGATAACTTAGACAACCACAATGCATGTGAAGTCCCCCATTTTAATCTGTATGGAAACTTGGCAGTCCAAAACAATGCTTCAATTACTCTTATGGCTTTGTGTAAGCTTTGTATGCTTCCCCTAGTCTCTAGTCTGAGATGTACAGACTTAGAAGATAAAGCTAAACACCCTCTCCCTAAACTCCAAGCTTATACACCAGCTGGCAACACCACGTGGATATCTGTTGCTGTTGTTAGCTGCCATTGAGTTGGTCTCCAACTCATGGCGACCCCATTCACAATGGAACAAAACACTGCCCAATCCTGCACCATCCCCACGAGCATCATATTATGCATCCCCAATGTAATATAGCTGAAATAAAACTCTCTCTAAGCAGCTCTACCTTCATTCTGTCATCAAATCCCAAATCAAAGAGTTATTCTTCATTCCTCTTTACCCTCATTGAATTTATTATCTCTTTGTGACAACTTTACCTCTAAAAAAAATCCCAAATTCACCTATTTTTCTCTGTCTCTATTACTAACACCTTCATATGTCATAATCCATTCTTATCCCAAATGAGAATAATAGTTAGCTTAATGGCTTTTCCTGTTCCTGCCCTCATTGTCCTAGAGTCCACAGTCCACACCATGTCCAGAGTGATTTTAAAATATATAATATGATATAATTAGGATACATAACTCCAGTATCAGGGTTTCTGACAGTACTTTAAATAAAATTCAATCACCTTGCCTTTCATGATCTGGCCTGTGCCAACCTTTTAACTTACTCATACTGCTTCCCTTATTCACTTAGTTTCCATCCACACTGATCTTTCTGTTTCTAACACATTAAGCTTATTCTTATCTGAGAGTTTTACACTAGTCCCTCTCTCTCCTTGGAATGATCTTAATCCTGGCTAATTCCATTTTATTCAGGTTTTGACTTAAATGGAAGCTCCTCAAAGAGGTTTATCTTGAACTATCTGGTCACTCGTCCTAACTTATTTAACTGTATAGAACTTATTTTTATAAGCTTTTTTCCAGTTTTTTTTTTTTATTATTTTGTCTTCCATGACTGGAACGTTAGCTACGTAAGAGCAACAGCCTTGCCTGTCTTGTCATTAATTGTTTCTCTGATAACAAAAAGAGCGTCTAGTACAAAGTTGGGACCAGTAAATATTTTAAGTGAGATAATGAATTCCTGGAAGGCTGAGTACATTATTAGTACATAACAAATAAGTTAATTCATATATTTAAAAAAATATTTTTCTTAAATTATACATAAACCCACTGCCATCAAGTCAATTCTGACTCATAGCGACCGTACAGGACAGAGGAGAATTGCCCCGTAGGATTTCCAAGAAGTGGCTGGTGGATTGAACTGTCGACTTTTTGGTTAGCAGGTGACCTTTTAACCACTATGCCACCAGGGTTCCGAAATTACATATAAATAACACTTAATCCTCAGCAATACCTATCAATGGCAGCATTATTAATCTGGACATTAATTATTACTCTGGAGGATGACGTTGTTTATCTTAATGAATTTGTTTTTATTATCAAATTATCTTTTAAAATTTTTTTTTCTTTTAATGTGTATTCCACTTTGTGAATGGTCAGCATTAAATATTTCTAATTAAACTTATTACAAATAAACATCTCACTGTATAGCATTTTTTTTTTTTTTTTTTTTGGTTTCTTTTTACACAGAAAACAGGGGTTAGGGTACTCAGTACTGTTTGGGGTTGGGGGTGGAGAATTGGAGTGTAGACTCTGGCCAGGAAAGTAGAGGGAAAGGATCCTCTAATTTCAGATGAAGTTAGGATTGTAGCTCCTTCGTTTACAGCACAGATCAGAATTTATTACGAAGAGATCTGATCTAAGAAGGCTGGCAGAATATTAGGACTTCTAGGGTCACTATGAGTTGGAATTAACTCGACGGCAACAGGTTTGTTATTTTTTTAGCTAGTGAAAGATTCAAACGAGGTAGAAACCTACAGTTAAGAGAAAATGCTTCTTCTCTTCCATTCTTTGTTTCCATTTAGAGCAGCTTCGTCTGAAAACTCTTAACCTCTTGCCCCTCACATTACCTTTCAATGAGTTAAAGGGTCAGTGGGAAAAAGCCATTGGTTCAATAAAGCAAAGCCAATCATTTAAAAGTTCAGATGGTAGAAAAGTTGGTCATTATCTCTTCCTTCTCTATTAGTACTGGTTGGAGGCAATGACCTGAGTTAGTGATTCTCCTCTGCAGACACTGTGTACTCATTTCCATCTCACACTAAACTATGTTCTCATTAACATCATTATTATTCAAACTGACATTTTTTTTCTATGCTTTCTGAATGTGTTAATCTTTATCCATTGATTTAAAACTAAGAGAGGGAAGAAGAACTCTATTTCTTGATCTAAACACTGACAGACACCATCAGGGCAAAGGGTGGTCTGTGTTTCTTGTAATACCAGAAGTAGTTTTCCTCTATTCCATCCATAGTTTGAAAAGTAGAGTTTATCACAGTTAGAGATTCTATAGAAGTGAATTGGAAAAACTATGTACTTGGGCCTTGGGCTGAAAGTTGAGAAGTGAATTGCTAAGAGTTTTGATAAAGGGACTGAATGGGCAGGCTGGCCTTACACGGTGGAGTTAGAAAGAAATGGTGTTGCTTAATCTTAATGTCCTTGTACCTATGCCATCCCAGAGTCCAGACACTAGACATGAAACCACCAGGATAAGTTGAGACTTCATTCTCTGGGTGAAGGGAGTTCCTAGGACACCGTAGGCCAGACTCTCCCTGATCAAGAGTCTAATCACTTGAGCCTGCAGGTGTCTAATGCCATGATACAAAGCAGGAATTAATGGGACATGTGGAAACTAATGGACACTTTTGGAACATTTTGAGTGACAAAATAAAATCATCACATGGGCTGTTTTATGGATTGAAAATTTGCTCACAACTGTGATACATTTTGCTGACTGAAAATATTTACTTCACAGATTGGTTTCTGCTGATTAAACTTTTCTTCAGTCTTGAAAATCAAATCACAGGATCTACTTCTTTAAGTGTTATTAGTCTGGGAAAGCAACAACTTTTAAATGAGAACACACAAAATCAGATTTATAGCAGTTCCTTTTTACAGTGTTACCACCCATGTCTAGGAAACTTTTAGAACTGTCAAATGGTCTTGTAAACTTTTTTTTGATAATACATAGAAAAATATAAGTCACATGTTTTAGTTTTCAATCTCCACTCTCTTTTTTTTTAATAGTTACTGCTATAAATTAATCCTATAAGAATCAATTGCATTAACTTCTTCAGATATTTAAAGAAAATATACAGTTTAGCGACAATGTTACAAAACAAGCTATTGACTACTTTTAGTTTTTCTTCAAATATTACTTTAATAATAAATTAAAAATAATAATGATTTTCTAAATAAAGAGGCTAAGGGCATTATTGTTTTTGGTGGCAGGGCATTTTCAAAGTCACAGAGTCGTAACTTGGATATGAGTAGACTTTTGTTCTTTACCCTAAAGAGGAGCCTCAAAATTCATCCACAATTAATAACAATAATCTCAGTTTCTTAATTAAATGTTAATATTTATCACTTTATAAATATCAATATTGTTGTTAGAATTGATTATATAAAGTTGATGAGATTATGGAAGTTTCTTAAAGTCTGAGCCACATAAATGTTATAAATTATCTCTGATTGTACCTTTAGCAATTTTGAACCTATTTTCAGGGCGTGAACAATTGGTAATAACAAGATTACTCTTGGTAATTATATTTGCAGATTCCCTAATAGTCTATCAGGTGGAATAACAATATGGAAACTCATTTTCCTATAACACTAAGTCTTAGAAATGAATACTTTTTTTGTATAATGAAGCAGGAGTTTATTAGGCATGTCATCAGAGTTGAAAAGTACAACAGACCTATTTCATGGTACGGCAGACTTTATATCAGAGAGCATTTCAGAAAGGAAACATTAGATTTACAGAAATAATCTTGTTTCAGCTTTTAGTCAAAATTACATCACATTCAAAAACTGAGTATAAATTGATTCAAGCTTGAATTCATCAGGGAAGCTACCTAAATTGGTTAGATTGTCTGCTTTCAAATCAGTTCCTTTCTTAGTAAGCAGTTGCTAATCATACACTCATCCCACTGCAGTGAAAGTATTTATTCATTCACAAATAGTTACACATTGCCCTATGAGGATACTAATGAGATACTATGCGGGCAACAATTGGGCGATGGGCCATGCAATATCTATTTAACTATGAAGGAATACCAAATGGGGCTGCTTAATAAAATGTGATAAGCCATATTTAGCATGTTGAGTTCTTATTTTTGGAAGGACTGAGGACAGGAAGGTAATGATCTATCTCTTAATTCTATTTTTAAGAATTTTTGAAAAGTATTGGCCTAGTTATGAGGAAAAATGACAATGCATTTTCCAAGAATTGAGACATCTTCCATTATCACTAATCCTAATGATCCGTGTCTGTCGGTTGGATCAGAGCGAAGGAATAAAGAAAAGGAGACAATGAGAAAGAGAATTAAGGAGTACAACCAAGAAAGGATTAAAAAAAAAGAAAGGTACAGGTCGTCTCAACTTACAACGTGGTTTCATCCTCTGATGACTCTGTCGTAAATCTGTTCTGACATAAATCGAATACCTCTCGTGGATTGGCCCTTGCCTCTTCTGTGTTAAAAATGTTAATTTTATGCCAATAAAATCCTATTCTTATCCTTAATGATTATTGAAACACATTCAATTCATATCAGTCACAGACTCTCACGGTCAAGTGTTGGATATTGTCCTCGTCATCACATTATTCTATCTTTTAAATAATAAATATAGACATTCTGCTAACATGTTGTTAGTCAATTAAGGGATGAGTGATATGGATCACCTATCCTTGTTACCCATTCTGAGTGTTTCCCACTACACTTTTCCTTCTGGCCTTCAGTCCTTGATACCCCTTTTTCTTTCATTCCATGAATCCACTCTCCTTTAAATATTTCAACTTCCTTAATCTGCTTTCTTTAGAGACATCCATTAGAAAAACCATGCTTGGTCGGTGTTTCCCATCAGCGTGCCTATGTGCTGCATATGTATTCCAGGTGTGCTTTGATATTGACCCTTAGCCCTTGGCAAGGAACCAATTTTCAGGATAGTCAGAGCTTCTAGCCTACCATATCTGGCTTCTAGGAGGCTTGTTAGTATTTTCTAGCAGTCATAAAATATTACCAAGTTTGACATGTAATCTGGTGCCAAAAATGTCAATAAGCACTGCTTTGAATTAATACAATGATCTAGTTTTCTTGTGTTAAGCCAACAAATCATATTCTCCAGTCTCTGTAAAATTCTGATTATGCTCATCGACTCTTCTATGAAACTATAGTGCATTTTTAAATTCGTTTACATTACACTAACTTTGAATATTGCTAACATGCATCTCACTTACAAGAGATGACCTAACTTCTTACTCACGGAGAGAATGGCAGCCATATTTGCTTGTATATTTTGGCATTGTCTTTCTTTCGATGTGAAGTAGTATCATTCTGACACAAGTGGTTCATCTTTGGGTCCATTTGTTAGTGTAGCTGGCATTTGTTAGTGTAGATTTCTGTCATTTATTTTAAGTGCACTCTCCTTTTGGCTAAAATATCACTGTCCTTCCTCTTTGCTTTGTGTTTATCCTAACATAGCTCTCCTTTTTCTATTCACATCTTAAATGTTGGACTGCCTCAGCTTTTGTCATGTGTCATGGGTCCTTTCTTTCTTCTCAATTTATACACATTCAATGAGCAATCACCTATATTGTATTGTTTTATGTTATTATTTGTAGGTAAATGACTTCAAAGTACATATCTTCAATCCAGATTTGTCCTCTGTGCTTCAAAATCTCTCCTTCAAACTATTTGAAGAGCTATTGAACAGTACTTTGGGTGTCTCATGAGCATCTCAAATTCAATATATCGCAAACTGAGACCATCATCTATCTCACTCAAAATATTCTTTTTAATCTTGCCTTTATCAGTGAATGGCACCAGTTGTATCCAGATGCTCCAACCAGAAACCTGGCATTTCCTCCTTATACCCTACTTTCGCTAATCAAATACAACGAATATCAAATTTTGTGATTTTACCTCTACCCATTTTAGTAAGAATATGCAGATAGAACAATACTTAAATAACTTTCTAATCCAAACATTTCACCACTGCAATTTACCTAGTCCTGATGAAATCAAATCTCTCTTGGATTATGAAGACAGCTGTGATATCATATAACAGCATTGTGTCTTATCCACTTGCCAATTTATTCTGCATATTTTATGCAGTCTGATCTTTTCCAAAAAGCAAATATAAGCATAATTGGCTGTAAAGTTCCTCTTAAGGTAATTTCCAAACCTGTTAACATGTTTTTAATAGGGATGGATAATCTTCACCCTACTGAAAACTCCAGGCTGATCTCTTGCCACTCCCTCTTTAACCAAACCTAGCAGTCACCCATATACACACTCATATGCACTCACATTGGACTCTACTCATAAAAGCTTTCTTTCAATTGACTAAAATCTTATTTCATTCTTATATCCAGGCTTTTTCCATGCTGTTTCCTTGGTCATAAATAGTGTAGTAGTAAGTTAGTCAATTGTTACTAATGTCTTTTTCTAGTCAAAATGAGACATATTCTCTGTTTGGGGAGACAAATCTGTTTTCTAAATTCCCTGTTCTTTGCATCTCATGACACCACTGTGTTCTATAACTTTATGTTTACCTGATTTGTATCCCCCTCTCAGGTGTCAGCAGAACCCTTTTTTCTATTGTTCACTATTTAATTTTACATGTCTAGCATCATTTTCATCTCTATATTTATTGAATGCATAATTTTAATAATAAAATTAGAATAAAAATGGATAATATGCTAAAATGAATGGTCCTCTACAATATTGAAAAATTATGTATGTAAACATTTGTCACTTGCTTATTTCACAATTTATGGCTAAAATGACAGTACTTTAGCTCTCTTCTTTAGGATGCATATAACAAAAAATGGTCATTCATTTATCACTGTTTTGTTTGTTTGTTTTTTATAAGGAAGTCTTTACCAAAGCTACATAAAGGAAAGCAATTACAATAGATTATGGCTAAATATATAAAGTAGTTATTACTGGCTACAAAATATTTAAAAGCAAAAAAATTTAAAAGAAACAAAATGTTTAAAGAGTAAAAAAAGTGTAAAGTCATTCTAGGGGTAAAAAGTTATTTATAGATGAATTATTAACTAGAAATTATCATTTTCAAGCTATTGACTATCAGAAAATTCATTTGCAAGAATAGGAATATTCTGCATTGGAATTCCCATAAAAAAGTAGTAGCGTTAGGATAGTTTTTATGTTTCCCTGACTCCCTACCTAAAACAGATACATTGACTGGATAATGAAACTAAAAATTCATGGGCAACATTTACAACACAACTTAATGACGTGGCATCCCCATGAAAACAAATACACACAATGACAACCACAGCTGATAAAAATATACACAAGAACTAAGTAGTATGTGTTACATACATATGTTAAGGGATAACCAAGGGAAGCAACAGGGCATCTTATGAACCTGAAGAGAAAAGAACCTCAAAATAGCTATCAAGTATTCACTAGAAAGCACAGTAAAGTCCCTTGCTAACAACCTTGAAACTAGGAAAGGCTTTGCCTACTATTATAATGGGTGAGTACAGGGAAGAGCAGTCAAAATATCTAAAGACTCTTGAGCAGTATAGCTTCATAAACTCACAAGGACAGAGCCTGACACTGGGAAGAAGCTGATAGAGGTGGAATAAAAATTGAGCAGAATAGGGAAAACAGAAGTGAAGAAGGAAAAGTCCAAAAAAAAAAAAAAAAGGTGAGAGAGAACAGACCTAGGGTATCTCAGAAGACAAGTCACCATATGCTAGAACAATGAAAACAAGAGTACAAGAGCAGTAGACCAGTGGCAACCACTTAGCATCAGATCTGAGCAATTAATAGAGCCAAGAGGAAGGCTGATTTGTGTGACTAAGTAGGTATTTGGAAAAGGTATTGAATGAGAAAGTTGCTAGGAATATAATTGCTGTTGAGGCAGGTAAGGTTAAGGCCGCTTCTTCAAACAAAAAAAACAAAAGACAAAACATGCCTGGACAGACTGACATGTATTTGACCAAAAATGATGGGTGGAACTTCAATGCATGTAAAACCAGAAGAAATGCTCAAACCAGATTAGTCCAAAGACTGATGCATATTGGCTAGGAGTTCTAGTAATTTCTTACAGAGGAATAAGTTTAAGTTGGTATTAGAATTACATAATATAATGTAAGTAGTCATTGTGTATAATTATACTAAAAATCACTGACTGATAAAATGTATATAATTTTCATTTCATGTTGTGGGTTCTCACACAATCTTCTTGTTATCTGCAGTATATTTGTAGGAGGACTTATAAGTTAAAACCATGAATTTTCAGTTACTGTTTGAAACATTCTTGTCCCTTTTAGACTATGTTTGTAACCCACCAGAGGTTTGAGTCATTTATTGAAAACCAAGGGTTTAACAATCTACCCACTCCTACGATTCAATAAATTTTATGATTTAGCAAAGCACTAGCTACATGCATTCACATATATTATTTTAGTACCACTTCATATTTTTAAAGCAGAAAATAATGTTTAGAGGCTAGAGACCCTATCCTAGATTTTTTTTACCTGTGTATTCTAACTGCTTTTTAAACAATCTAATACAGTAAGTATTAGTTATTAATTTATGTGTTTTTCTTTATAGTCTTAGCTTTAATAAAACAATGTTTCAAGAAAAACAGAGAAACAATCATTTAATAAATAATTTCTGAGGAAATTTAGGTTAATTTATTTTTAGATGTACTCAGAAGATTATACTTTTTGATACACATAGCATATTTCTTAAATATTATTGTAGCAATCTTTGTTTTAGTTCAAAAGGATTTTATAATGCCATTTATATATAACCTTACCTGCTGTATCTATGATATGTATTTACAAAAATACATGGTGAGATAAAATCTGAGGTTTTCAGAGCCTAATATTTCTAAATGAGAATTATATAGACTCTTAGGGAATTGTTAAAACATCAGGCCTAATCTCTAGTAAACTCAAAAATTTCATTTCAGATTAAAATTCATTTGACAGACATAAAATACATAAATAACTGTTTGTTTATATATTTTAACTATATATATGAACTATAGTAAAATCTTATACCTCAATTTTTACAGAGCTAGGAAATACATTCATCAATGTCTACTGGTTTTTATCTGACAAAAAAGAAAATCAAACATTAAAACAATAAATCAAGTAGGATTTTAAGGAACAGAAGGTGACTTTACAGTCCAAATGACAACTACACAATTTAACTCTACGAGGTTGGTAACACCACATTTCATTTTTGCTGGACAGTTTTAAAGGTAGGGGTGATAGATCATAACTTGTATTTATACAAATTAAAGTCTCCAAAGAAAACTATCTATAAAATTTTGAAACAAATTCAGAGATACATCCTATGATTTTTATTGTGGCACTTTCTCATTTTTTCTCTTGGTATCTAAAATTAGAAGAAAAAAAAGATTAAACTCTAATATGATAGTTATATTTCTCTGTTTTCTTTTGAAAATACCAAATTATAAAGTGGTATTTTGCTTTTCTTATAAAGACTGATTGAATAATTGGCTGAAATAGACAACTTAAGACAAAATTACACGTCACATCTGATTAAAATAGTTTATACCCACAATAATTTAGATACTATATGAGTCATAATACATGAAGAAAGCAAGAGGTCATTAAAAAGACAGGAAAGGAAGGAACCACCAGAATGGATGTTAGAAGAGACTCTGAGACTTGCTCTTGAATATCGAATAGTTAAAGTGAATGGAAGAAATGATGAAATAAAAGAGCTGAACAGAAGATTTCAAATGGCTGCCCCAGAAGACAAAGTGAAGTTTTATAATGACATGTGCAAAGACCTGGAGTCAGAAAACCAAAAGGGAAGAGCACATTCGGTGTTTCTCAAGCTGAAAGAACTGAGGGAAAAATTCAAGCCTCCAGTTGTAATACTGAAGGATTCTAAGGGAAAATATTAAATGACACAGGATGTATCAAAAGAAGTTGAAAGGAATATACTAAGTCACTGTACTAAAAAGAATTGGTCAATGTTCAATCATTTCAGAAGGTAGCATATGAACAGCGACCAATGGTACTGAAGGAAGAAGTCCAAGATGCACTGAAGACATTGGCGAAAAACAAGGCTCCAGGAATTGACAGAATACCAACTGCGATGTTTCAACAAATGGATGCAGCACTGGAAATGCTCACTTGTCTATGACAAGAAATTTGGAAGAGAGCTACCTGGCCAACCAACTGGAAGAGATCCATATTTATGCCTATTCCAAAGGAAGATGATCCAACCGAATGTGGAAATTATTGAACAATATCATTAATATTACATGCAAGTAAAATTTTGCTGAAGATCACTCAAAAGCAGTTGCAGCAGTACATCAATAAGAACTGCCAGAAATTCAAGCAGGATTAAGAAAAGTACATGGAATGAGGGATATTATTGCTGATGTCAGATGGATCCTGGCTGAAAGCAGAGAATATCAAAAAGTTGTTTACCTGTGTTTCATTGACTATGCAAAATCATTCAACTGTGTGGATTATAACAAATTAGGGATAACATTGTGAAGATTGGGAATTCCAAAGTGCTTAATTGTGCTCATAAAGAACCTGTACATAGATCAAGAGGCAGTCTTTCGACAGAACAAGGAGATACTACATGGTTTAAAGTCAGGAAAGATGTGTGTCAGGATTGTATCCTTTCACCATACTTATTCAATCTGTATGCTGAGCAAATAATCTGAGAAACTGGGCTATATGAAGAAGAAAGGGGCAACAGGATTGGAGGAAGACTCATTAACAACCTGAGATATGCAAGTGACACGCCTTGCTTGCTGAAAGTGAAGAGGACTTGAAGCACTTAAAGATGAAGTTCAAGGACTACAGCCTTCAAGTATGGCTTACACCTCAACATAAAGAAAGCAAAATTCCTCACAACTGGACCAATAAGCGACATCATGATAAACAGAAAATATTGCAGTTGTCAAGAATTTCCTTTTACTGGATTCACAATCAACACCCATGGAAGCAGCAGTCAAGAACTCAAATGACGCATTGCATTGGTCAAATCTGCTGCAAAAGATCCCTTCAAAGTGTTGAAAAGCTAAGATGTCATTCTAAGAACTAAGGCACGCCTGACTCAAGCCATGGTATTTTCAACTGCCTCTTAGGCATGTGAAAGCTGGACAATGAATAAGAAAGACTGAAAAAGAATTGATGCTTTTGAATTATGGTGTTGGTGAAGAACATTGAATACATCATGGGCTGCTGAAAGAATGAACCAATCTGTCTTGGAAGACGTATAGCCAGAATGCTCCTTAGAGGCAACAATGGCAAGACTTTGTCTCACATACTTTGGACATGTTATTAGGATGGACCTGTCCCCAGAGAAGGACATCATGCTTGGTAAAGTAGAGGGTCAATGGAAGAGAGGAAGACTCTCAGTGAAATGGACGGTCACACTGGCTGCCACAATGGCTCAAGCATAACAAGGATTATGAGGATGTTGCAGGACCAGGCAGTGTTTCATTCTGTTGTACATAAGATCGCTATGAGTCGAGACCAACTCAAAGGTACCTAATAATAATAAATGAGTCATAATATTCATAAGATATAAAGTATCAATAATATTATTTTTATTCAATTACAAAATACTAAATATTGATATTAAAGTAAGCCAGTGAGTAGCTATCATTACAATTTTAGAGATGGAAAAGCTGAGACTCATAAAACTAAACTTACTTGCTCAAGGTAACATACCCAGAAAGCAGTAAACAATGACTCTGTTTTAGTTTTGTCCGAGTCCAAAGTTTGTGGGGCTTATCCTGTACACTCTTACCATGACTTGCTTAAAAAAAAAAAAAAAAAAAAAGCAAGCCAGTTGCCATCGAGTTGACCTTGACTCATGGCAATACCATGTGTGTAAGACTAGAAATGTGTTCCACAGGGTTTTCATTTGCTGATTTTTTGGAAGTAGAACACCAGACATTTCTTCTGAGGCTCCTCTGGGTTGACTGAAACCCCAAACTTTCGGTTAGCAGCCAAGCTCCTAACCATTTGTGCCACCTAGGGACTAGTCTGATTTATCTGGGAGGTGCTTCTCAGAAGGGGAAGCCAATTTCTGGTAGGTAGTTTCAATGAATATCTGCTCAGCTAGATTTGGAAACAGCTCTGCCTCTCTCCTCTCCTATTGTTTTCCAGGGCCCTGACACATACATTCATGGGAAGTAACCAGGATGTCTCATGGCCAGACATCTATGACAGGAAGGAAGAATATGGGTAATTAAACTCAGATAGTCAGACTGCCCCTGGGAGCTGAGTTTGAAACCAGACAGGAAACTACTGGGAAACAAGGATCAAGAAACAAAGACCTTAGAAGGAAGAATAGTGATAAGGTCCACAGAAAACCTAGAATAGACAGAGAGGTAAAATCCCAAAGACCAGCAGAGGTATGAGTTACCTAAATTCACCTATAAACATATACAATGTCAAGTTCCAATTCCTCTTGAGCTCTTCATGTACTACTACTAGACCAGGATACATTGGCCTAGCCATCTAATTGTGAACAAATCTACAGGTGAACAATGATTATTACTGCCAATTTTTTGTGGTTATATCTCTGAAGAATAATATTTGTCAGAGTCCCTGAAGGAGCAAGAAAAAAGTAGGGTGCAGAACTCAAATTCTAGTAAAAACACCAGACTAATGGTCTGAGACTGGAGGAACCCCAGAAAGCATGGCCCCCTGACTCTCTGTCAACCCAGAACTAAAACCATTCCTGAGGCCAACTCTTCAGACAAAGCTTAGACTGGACTATGGGACATAAAATGATACTCGTGAAGAGTGTGCTTCTTAGCTCAAGTAGATACATGATACTAAATGGGCAGCTTCTGTCTGGAGGTGAGATGAGAAGGCAGAGAAGGTCAGGAGCTGGTTGCATGGGCATGGGAAATCTGGGATGGAAAGGAGGAGTGTGCTGTCACAGTATAGGGAGAGTAATTAGGGTCACAAAACTATGTATGTATAAATTTTTGTATGACAGACTAACTTCAATAGTAAACTTTCACTTAAAGTACAATAAAATAAAAAGAATGGTATTTGTACATTTGGTTCACGTTTTTAGTCAATGGATGAAGGTCTGAATCTGCCACTATTAAAAAGAGACAAATGGGAACAAAATTTTAAATCTATGTTGTTGGTTGTATTAGTACTCTTATTTAACAAGCTAAGTTAATCAGGCACTCTAGGTGTATAATGAAATTGCACCGTAACACAGGGAAAAATGTAATATCAGCTAATTTAAACACACACAAATTACATTGATTATTAAATTGGACATACAGAGGATTTTTTTTTAATTTCAAAGACAACTACAACTTTTCAAATTTTTCAATTTCTTCACAAATTCATTAAAATCAAAATTGATATTTAGGCTGTTTTATGGAAGAGACTTATTGAACATAGACAAGAACTATTCACTGATAAAGTTGTACACTATTCTAGATACATGTCATTTAGATAACAGAATTTCTTATAAGCACACTTTATTAAAAAATCACAATTATGAAAATTATTTTTATTTCCTTGAGTCCACCTTAAGTTAAGGCGTCTATTGAAAGTTACAAAATGTGTCAGTCAACATTTACAAGAGAACAACTTCAAAATAATTTTTAAAAATGCTCTGAGATAATTTTAATGTTTTGGGAAAATAAATAAATCTTTCTCCTTCAGACGATTCTAATTTTTGTATTTTCCTTCATAATTAAACATGTCATGCTTAATATCCACAGAAAAAAACTTTCAGAATATTATGTCATTCGACTTCCTGTAAACAAGGCACTTTTGGTAATTTCTAACTGATTGGGAAAGTGGCATTTTTGAACCATAATTCATTTTCTCTTTTATATTTTGTGCAGCCCACTGGCTGTTTTGTGTAATATGCTACTGTAAGATGATTTCTTAACTAAATTTGTGAAATCTATACAGCCTTATTGTATTCTAGCAGTCCCTTATATTTATTTGCTAGCACGCACCTGATGCTGGCAGTCAGATTTGGAATTTCTTCTCGAACTATCATATTATCATTTATGTTAATCAAGTTCTCCAAAAGTGAGGACAGTAACTCAGATCATAAATGTTACAGTAGAAATTAAAGAAAGATTTATCTGTGAAAACATCTCTGTTAATATAGTTTCCCTGCAGCCCAATTGGTGATTGAAAAAGTTATAGAACACGATAGGCAAACAGTAAATGTACAAACGGAAAGATTGCCAAGAAGAAAAATGCTTTTTAAATGATGCTTTGAAAACAGATCAGAGATTAAAGGAGAGTGACTAACAGCTGTTATCAAAATCGACTTAAACCAATGAGGGTATTCTTTATATATATATACATATATATATATATATGAAGTTCCAAGGGTGGACTGGGTAAAAATTACAAAGCAAAAACCATGTTGGTTGTAAAATGTCTATAAAACAGAGTAATTGGTATAGTAATTGGTATATGAGGAAGCAAATTCAGGAACTTTGTGGTATTGTAAGTAAAAACTAATTGCAAAGAAAATATGTGAATTTGATGACTAAAGTGGTCAGAGTGCAGTGCATTCAGTTAATCTGATATCAAGGAGTTTGGTTTCTGATGAGAAATGCATTTCATTTAATAGAAACATTTAGGGCTGCACTGTATAATAATGTAGCCACTAAACATATGTGGCTGTTGAACACTTACATGTTGCTAGTACAATGAGGAACTACATTTTTTTGTATTATTTAATTTTAACTTATTTAAATTTAAAAATGAATTTGCTTTAATTACTGGAAAAATTTAAATATGTTTGGATCAATTTGAATATGTAAATCTATATTTTCAACATTAAACTTTATAAAATGTAAATAAAGACTGAGTATTTCCAATGAAAAATTTACATCCAAATTGAAATGCCTTGTAAATGTAAAATGTTTATCAGACTTTCAAGAATGAGTTAGAAAAAAATAATGTACACTATCTTAATAGTGTTTTAATATGGATTACATTGCAATAATGATATTTTGGATATAAGGGTTAAATAAAAATATTGCTACTATTAATTTTAATTGTTTATTTTTTACATTTTTATTGTGACTTCTAGAAAAGTTAAAATTACATATGGGCTTTTGTTATATTTCTATTGGATAACACTGACAGAAAGGAGAAATCTGCAATGTATTGAAATTAAATAAATGATAGGGAATATATTTTAGGATTACCTACATTAAATTTACTCACATTTTACTCTTATCTCCACACTCATCTCCTTATGTCTACTGTTCCCTGACAACCAGGAATTCTGATTATGTAACCTATAGTGTTATTTCAGGGGAAGTGGAAAGGAGAGAAGACGAAGGTGCAAATATTCTAGACTTTTCTTTAGTTATAGTATGTGGGTGTCTTAGTCATCTAGTGCTGCTCTAACAGAAGTACCACAGGTGGATGGCTTGTAACAAGAGTTTATTCTCTCACAGTCCAGTAGGCTACAAGTCCAAATTCAGGGCATCAGCTCCAGAGGAACGCTTTCTCCATCAGCTCTGGAGGAAGGTCCACGTCATCAGGCTTCCTTTGGTCTGGGAGCTTCTCTGCGCGGGAACCTCAGGTCCAAAGGACGTACTCTGCTCCCGGAACTGCTTTCTTGGTGGTATGAGGTTCCTATGTGTCTCTGCTTGCTTCTCTCTTTTATATCTCAGAAGAGATTGCATTAAGACACTGTCTAATCTTGTCAACCTCATCAGTATAACCTCAACACAGTGATAGAGTTTACAACACCTAAGGAAATCACATCAGATAACACAATCATACAATACTGGGAATCATGACCTAGCCAAGTTGCTACACACATTTTTTTGGGGGACACAATTCAATCCAGGACAGTGGGTATATTTTTGTATCTATCATTGATGAGTTAAGAATTGCAAAGAGAATAAACGTTTTTGGAAACAGAAATAGTGAAGATTCAAAGAAAAAGAGGAAAGTGAGAACAATGGGATGGAGAATTCATCTGCCCACAAACTCTGTCCCCCACTGATGACTCTAAGATCTATATATATTTCCTCCTAGGAGTTCTGATCCTTCATATTCGGACAAGGAAAGGAGTACTCCAGAGGCTGAGATTTAGTCAGGTCATCCCCAGAGATGTAAGTTATTTTGAGAGCCGTACTGGTATTATTAAGAGAAACTGGCCAATTTACAGTACAGTGAGGACAGTGTGCCTGCTCAGGAAAAAGAAAAGGAAAGATATAGACCTTAACACCATTGGTCCCATGGCATTGAAGCAGTTTGGCCAACATCACCCTTAATCTAAATTTTTATGCCAACATTTTATTTATTTCATCAATAATGAATTCCTACTCAATTCTGTTCTCATTGAATAAGGCCAATACCCTATAAATTCACGGAAAGTACACAACTTTTACAACTTGTCTTTCATAGCTGAAAGAATGACTTCCCAGACTTAAGTATTAATACTAAATATGATAATTTGACAATGTATCAATGTACTGGGGTTCATAATAGATGAATCAAAGAACATGTGAGCTGCATTAGGTGCAGTATTAAAAGAGTGAAGGCTTGATTTACTTGGGTCTTCAAGTCACAAAAACTTCTGAATAAATAAATGTTAACAAAATGGGCAAGTGTGGAACTTTCGAATCATTTATTACTTTTTAAAAAAATTAAGGGGGGAAAAAAAACTATCAGCTAAATAATTTCCTCTCTCCTTTTACATGAATTGACTAAAAATGGAATATACTGTTGGAGGATAAATGGTGATATGTTCTAACAGCTCCAAATTTTACATCTTTGAATATTCACTGATGATTTTTGTTTCTCCGATTTTATTTGAATTTTGTCAACAACCTAGCTTCTTCATCTGCGTTTAAAAATCTATATAACCAGTGAAGCCTAAAGGGTGAACAAAAACACAGTCTGCATCAACGTCCAGACAGGCAGAAAACCTCTTAAAGAAACCATAGCTTTTTCTCAGTGTCTTAAGCCTAGTCTCACAGTTATGATCTTCAAATCTTTGCATTTTAATAGAAAAGGTGATATAGTAATCTCAACATATGCTTCACTTTCAAGTATTACTTTACTATGTAAATAGATTTTTATCAAGTAAAATTACTATGTTGAAATGATAGCAGAAAGAATTTAAGTACCTTTGTGTATTAGGTAGCTGAGTGACCACTTCCTTTGTCTCAGTGACAATTCTTTTGTAAAATCTCTATCATTTCCACTTCAAAGGTGAGCAAAGCAAGCTTAGAGGGGTTAAACAACTAGCCTAAAGCAATAAAACTAAAGCATGTTAGAGTGGACTCTTTCAAGCCTTTTTCACAAGCCCATGCCTTTCTCTATTATGTTTTTGACTCCTGTAATATCCATCATTTCATATTTTTATTGTAACTTTATTATAAACATTGTTGTTTTATCATATAAAAAATGACATTTATAACTTTAAACTGAAACTTCTCAATATTATCTACTTATTTAAATAAAGCATTCTTTAAACATCAGATGTGTATTTGCTTTCATCCATGAGAAACATGAGAAATACTAATTCATGAATAAAACTGTCACAGAGACTTTTTTTTCAACTTTTTTTTTTTTTTAATTGTACTTCAGCTGAAGGCTTACAGAACAAATAGTTTCTCATAAAGTAGTACACATATTGTTTTATGACATTGGTTAACAACCCCACAACATGTCAAACCTCTAACTTCTCAAACTTTTTTTTTGGTGAAAATA
>NW_004444019.1:3057420-3070377 GCF_000243295.1 Trichechus manatus latirostris
AGCTAAGATGGATATGGGAGAGAGGAGAGAGGAACAGGAGCCAAAAACATACAAACAAACAAAAAAGAATGCTAGGGGAGCTTGCCATTGGTGTGGAGAGATGAGATACTATGAAATGGAGAAAACCGGAAAGGGGAAGAGGAAGAAAAAAAATAAAAGAAAATAATGAATAAATAAAAATCAGAAAGGTTAAAGAACAGCAAAGTTCCCAGGGATCCCACCAGTGTGGCTATGAGGTCTGGGGAAGTTGTTCTCAGCTGTTGCAGTACAGCCTGGCTAGAAGGTGTAGAGGTATTCAGGGAACAGGAAAAGAAGGAAGATATAAACAGACGAGAAACTGAGTAATGAAGAGAGACAAAAAGGGAAAAAGTGGGAAAAGAAAACAAAACAAATTTAAAAAAAAAAAAAAAAAGAACAAGAAAAGTCCCCCAAAAAAACAGGAAAAAAGAAAAAACCAACGAAAAACGAAATGCCCTCAGGGATCCCTCTGCATGTCTGTGCAAGCCGAGGGGGTAGTTTCCAAGCCATGCAGCACCACCTGGCCAGAACGGGCTCCCAACTCAAGAAAAGGGAAAGAAAACAAACAAACAATTCAAAACATACAAACGAACAAAAGCCCCGGGACCCCACCAGTGCGGCAGCCCAGACCGGGAAGCAGCTCCACACTCAAACGGAGATCTGCAGCCCCTCAGGAAGAAGCAAAGATGGCGCATGGAGCTAGGTATTTGAGCAAAAGGAGGGCGAGGTGGTGAGAGGTAGGGAAGAAATCAAAAGAAGCGAAAAAAAAGCAACACCAGCAGCCAGCAAATGGCACTCAGAGAGTCAGGTAGTGCAGGTGGTGGAATCCAAACAGCCAGTGTTTCCCAGACAAGAGACTGTGTCCACGGGAAGCAGAGGAGGCCTAGTGTGGGTGAAGAAGGGTAGGGGGTGGGAAAGCATATATCACAAATTACCGGAGCTCTGCAGCCCCTCAGGAAGAGGGAAAGATGGCGCACGGAGCTGGGTATTTGAGCAAAAGGAGCGGGAGGTGGTTAGAAGTAAGGAATAAATCAAAAGAAATGGAAAAAAGCAACACGAGCAGCCAACAAATGGCACTCAGAGAGCTGGCCCATTCGGGTGGGTGGAATCCAAGCAGCTGGTGCTTCCCGGATAAGAGATCATGGCCGAGGGAAGCAGAGGAGGCCGAGTGGTGGTGAAGAAGGGTGAGGGTTGGGAAAGCGTATATCACAAATTACTGGTTGTTTTTTCTCCCGCTGGAAGCTCCGTGAAGCTGCTTTCTCTGATAGGAGTCCAAGATGGCAGATCCGCGCTGCATTAGCTGTTAGGGTACCTCTGCGTGAATCTCTCCTTGCTCTCCATTCTCTGTCAGTTTTCTCATTCCATTTGGTGCTTGGTTGAGTTCTTTATCTCTTCATTTGATGTTTTAGGGTTTCAGGATTTTTGTTTTCTCTGTTTGGCTTAGTTTCTCGGATCTTTGCTGTGGAGGGATGGTGTGGTGCTTCTGCCTAGAGCGCCATTTTGCCAGAAGTCCTTTAAGGAGACTTTTGAAAGAACAAATTTTCACGTTGTTTTCTTAGGCTTTTATTGGCAATAGGATTTTAGGGTCCAAAGTGATAATTTTAAAAATTAACTTTAATTGATTTTTAATCCACATTTTCCTGTTAATCTTCTTCAGATCATTGTAGTGGGTTACAATTTCAACAAACTTGAACTTCTGGGAATGAAAGGCCTCTTGTGCCAAAAAACGCTAAAAATCTTTACTCCAACATTTGACGTTTTATGCTTTTCTAAATGAATTCTAATGCATGGTCATACTACAAAATGACTATCATTAGTGCTGTCACAGTCCATGGCTGTGGGAAGACCATGACTAATGCTAAGCTATCAGCACTGCCAGTGCAAGGTGTATTCTCATAATTTCTCAAACTGACCATGAAACCAATTTCCACTGATCCCTAAGTCATAAAACTTTGCAATTACCCTGAGTTCATTAATAATGTATTACAGCTCTCATTCTTAATCAGAGTTTAATCAGACCTGTGTCTTGCAGGAAGTTTGACAACTAAGGCACAAAATTATACATATAAATGTCAAGACTTATTTTTCTAACACAAATGATCTAACCTAGTCAAGCAGAGTTAATAATAAAATCACTCTTTCTGAGATTACCACTCACCTGATTGTCTTACCCATTTCGGCCTTATAGTGCAATCTCTCTAATGGTGGAGGTTATAGATATAGTCTACATAAATAAACCAATTTATCTTAGTCATATTCATTTTTATATTAAAAATATAGGACAATGAATGCATATAATATTACTTACTACGTCTTTGCAATATACACGAAATCAAAGAGTTCATTTTTATTTTATGACAATGAGATTACTGTTAAGAAGGAAAAAATATATTAAAGCAGCTATTTTAGTTATAGATACCTCAGGATGAAGTCTTGGCCAAAATACAATCACAAACGTCTACCTCAAATACAAAATCTCAAAGTACTTCCAAATAGGACATGATGCATTAAGACTGTTATGGATTGAATTGTGTCCCCCAAAAATGTGTGTCAACTTGGCCATGCCATGATTCCCAGTACTGTGTGGTTGTCCACCATTTTGTGCTCTGATGTGATTTTCCTTTGTGTTGTAAATTCTACCTCTATGATGTCACTGAGGCAGGATTAGAAGCAGTTATGTTAATGAGGTAGGACTCAATCTACAGGACTAGATTGTATCTTGAGTCAATCTCTTTTGAGATATAAAAGAGAGAACCTTGCAGAGAAGATAAGGACCTTATGCCGCCAAGAATGAAGACCCATGAGGGGAGCATGTCCCTTGGACCTGGGGTCCCTGGACTGAGAAGCTCGTAGGTCAGGGGAAAATTGATGACAAGGACCTTCCCTCAGAGCCGACAGAGAAAGAAAGCCTTTCCCTGGAGCTGGCACCCTGAATTTGGACTTCTAGCATCTTAGACTGTGAGAGAATACATTTCTCTTTGTTAAAGCCATCCACTTGAGGTATTTCTGTTATAGCAGCACTGGATAACTAAGACAAAGACACTCTTTTAAAAAAAAAATGCTATATTGGAAAATTAACATAATATTGCCTCCAAACTGCATTTTACCCACTTTCTGTGCATAAAAGTATTCTGTATTTTAATAATGAAGAATGTATATAATAAGCAGTTTCTGAGTTCTTGTAGCTATCTCCTTATGACTCTATTACTATGTGCTCATTCTTGATGTTAACATTTTTAGTCTGTCATAATTTGAAAAAAAAATACCATTTTCCCCACTATAAATATGTATATTCTTAGTTTTCTAGAAAGGTAACACATTAAATAACTAATTATACAAACATTTGCCAATTTAAGAAAATCTGTGCAAGAGTGTGGTTTATTTACTTTGGGAAGAATGATAGAGGTAAACAGATAGGTAGATAAATGATAAATGCAGATGAGATTTCAGTAAAAACATATTGATAGAGGAAAATACTAGACTATCTTTCAAGACTGCTAGTGAAGAGTTTTAATATCTTCTGCCAAATCTTATATACTGTCTGTCTTAATAAAAACACATTGTTTAGAATAGCTTCCCTTGTGGGCATAAACAGATAAAGTTGTTGACACCATTCTGACAGCTCCATTGAAGCAGGGAACAGAACTGCATTCATTTATTCAATTTCCATGGTATCAGCCTTATAAACTTTAAAAAGGGTGGACTTCTTTTCCAACAAATTTTTTTTTTAAAAAATTGGTTTTCTATAATTCATAGCTTCATCAAGATCCATGAATCAGTATAAATTAAGCAGCAATTAAAAAAAAAGCAAGTGTATTTATTTTCTGTCAACTGACTTACTGTATCTTGGCTATGCAACATAAAATTCATATCTCCTAAGGTTATATTGATAATATAGAAATGCTAAAGTAACATTATAGGCTGTGACACTTTACATGACTATGTAGAAGTCGTGAAACATTTAGGATGCTTATCAGTAAAAGTAGAGCCCTGGTAGTGTAGTGGTTAAGTGCTACCACTGCTAAACAGAAGGTCGGAAGTTCAAATCCACCAGTCACTCCTTGGAAACCCTGTGGGGTAGCTCTACCCTATGGGTCACTATGAGTTGGAATCTACTTGACAGCAATGGGTGTTAGTAAAAGTCTCTACATAATAATAAGAATTTATTCTGTTTTCTAGAAGAATAAACTTCCACTTAAAGCCTTAACAGTAGCAGCATATACAATAAATATCTGACATCACAAATATTTTTTTGATGACTACAACATATTCGATCCTCTTTTCCTAATCATTGATTTATTTCATGTTTTCCGGTTAAGCATACTTTATTTAATTTTACACATTTTCTTTCCACCAGCCATTGCAAATTCTTCAATGAAGTATATATACTAAACAAAGAAACTATTTTGTTAAGTCTGGTCTCTAATTGTGCTTTCTTTTAGGGATTTTGTTGAAAACTCATAATACTATTTGCATGTAATTGTATAATATCTGCTAGTAAATTTGATATTCCTAGTTACTATTTTAAGGCTGGTGATCACATAATTCATTTAACAAATTTTTATATTATTACTATAAATCTCACAAAAATATGTATTCTATTCCCCAAATACAACCAAAACCAAACCAAACTCATCACTGTCAAGTCAATTCTGACTCGTAGTGACCCTATAGGACAGACTAGAACTACCCTATAGGGTTTACAAGGTTGTAAATATTTATGGAAGCAGATTGCCACTTCTTTCTTCCACGAAGTAGCTAGTGGATTCAAACCCCTGACTTTCTGGTTAGCAGCCAAGCACTTAACCATTGCACCACCAGGGCTCCTTCCCCAAATGTAAGTGACCCACATATACTGCAAGAAGTCTTTTTTAAAGGATTGAATACTATTAGAGTTATCTTTGTTTTTAAATAAAAGATGCTTACAATAAAAATGTTTTATTTTTAAACCGTAGGTCATCTTGGGTAAAGATCAGTTGATATTGCATGGTTAATCCAGGGCTCAGCCCAAATGATGTGAAAAATATTGTGGCAGTGGGGAGAATGGTGACACAGTTTGATGCTGGTCATTCTCCTTAGGACCACACAAACGATTTTATAACATAGCACACTAAGCTGAGTTGTCTTCACCCTCTCCAAACAGGCTATTTCTCACTGCAAAGCAAGCCTATTTGTTGTGACAATTGTTACTTGCCTACTACAAATTTAAAATATGAGTATATAAATTCTGATAATGATTTGTGAGCAAATGTGAGACAAATCAGTTTCAATTATTAGATGAAGGTTGCCTTCAGACTCCACCTCATCTTCTGATAGCGAAATAATGTTCCACTCAGGTCGCCCACATGAGTAAGGGCATGCTCCCCCAAAAGTAAACACTGGCCTAGGGAAGAAGAACCAGGATGAGACTTAATCAATGTCACTTTTTTGAAGAAAAACAAAATCTTTCCTAGAAAATATTTTGTCAAAACATTCCTTTCACACTAGTGTATTTTATTGCCTAATATGCAGTTTTAAGCCCAATGTCTCTTAACTGGCTTGTAGTCAGTGGAGTAGGCTCTTCTCCTATCTCAGTCTAAACATACGCTCTCTCTAATTTAAATGCCATAGGTGAAGAATCATAATTTAGGTCAAATTCTTCAAAGCCTTGGAACTATGTCGAGAGTTTACTTCCCTTCAATAATCTAAATCATAAACACAAATTGTCTGCTTTTAAATTTGTCAGCATTTCCATGGCATTGAACATAGGATAAATGTCTCATTATCTCAATGAGTATTATAAAAGCTAAAGAACAATTCTCAAGATAAAGTTAGCTTTTAGGAGAAAAATTAGGGCACACCACATGCTGAGAAGTAGATGAAATGTGAATCAAGAAAGCAAGCATGCAGTAGCATGAGTATCACTTAAAAATAAGAAAGAGAATGGGTCTCTTTGACCACGGAAAGATCTGGTTATGATATCCAAATCTTAGGCTATACTCCTAAGGCAAGGGATACAGGGGTTCTGCATTTACTGAATAGTTAGAATTCTGAGAGTATTGGAACCCTATATTAGAGAAGCTAATTAGTAGTCTAGGACTAGGTCATTTGATCTTCCACTTGGTGAGCAGAAAGAAGTGGTAAATGAACAATTATCAGAATTATGAGTGAAGCAGGATGTCACAACAAAGACTAAGAATAACACCAAGGTAAACTAGAAACTCAAGGAGACACCAGGTAAACCAAAACTCTCACATTTTCCTGTCCCTGAGGCTGTATTCTGGCTCAGCGGGGGTCTTCTATTGTTACAACCTTCAATCAGAAGATATTAGCAACTCATGGCATCTGCAGTTGATCTCAGAGAAGGAGCTACGACTTATCAACATTCTTATTTACATCATTTTCTTTTTGGTTTTATCCATTAGTAAATTTTTACATCCCCTTTCAATGGAAAAGGCATTCCTATTCCCATCAATTATACCACCTGAAAGAAATATACAAATAAAAGATCACTGTCCCTTAAGTCAAGGAGCCCTGGTGGTGCAGTGGTTAAACTGATCAACTGCTCTCCAAGGGAGAAAGATGTGGCAATCTGCTTCAGTAGAAATTTACAGCCTTAGAAACACTATGAGGTCACTATGACTTGGAATGGACTTGACGGCAGTAGGTGGGTGGTCCCTTAAGTCAGTCAGAAGGATATATCACTTACTCTCCATATGATCTTGAACAGGTTGTTTAAAATAGAATGTGGAATAATGCTAATTCCCCATTTCTTAAAGCAAGAGAATCAAGTGGGATAAATGCAATATGCTCACTAAAATTCATGGTAATAATACAGCTCCTACCCACTCCCTTGGTCAAAATTGTTCAATGATATTTTATTAGTTCCGGAACACAATTAAAATACCTGAACTCAGAATTCAAGTCCTTCCATGGTGTCTCCTCCATTTGCCTTTGCAAATCCCCTTCTCACTGCTACCCTACAGGTAACTTTTGGTGCATTCAAATGGATTATTTGTGTTCACACTTCCTTTTCTGTGACTGCCTTTGCTCTTGCTTTTTCCTCCAACTCTACACATGTATATCTGTCCTCTCCTCCAAAGACCAACTCAAATGCTACTTTATTTAGAATAAAGCCCTTTCTATCCCCCTGCTCTCCCCACTCCCTCTGCTCCAGTTGGAAAAAAAAAAACAAAAAACAAAAAACTCTCCTTCTGACTTCTGAATCTAACTTTTCCTGTGTCTTAGGAACACCTGGCTCCATGCATCTTCCTTCTCCTATTTGATTGCTGTTTTCTGTTTCTTCAGATTCTCCTTCTCCATTGTCTTATTTCTCTCAGCATTTTTGCAGGTTCTCGTCTGAAATCAATCAGACCTTAGCAGAAGGACAACAGTTTCCATCTGTACGTTAGGCACAAGCAATTTCCTTTCATCTTTCAAATTGCGCTACTGCTGTATACATTTGGTCTAAATTTCAATTGTTTATTCTTTACTTTTTCGGGCGGACTATTATAGATCATGTATGGAAACAAATAATTAAAACAGGAATTATAAAGAGAATGAAGGCAGAGATTTCTTCAAAAGCTTAAAAAATCAGGGTTGAACTGTTTTGAGACTTGTGAACACAGCATTTATATCAAAAGAGTGATGGGACTGTAAATCTAGTAGGAAAACAATGTCGATGGAATTTAGTTCAAAGTGGTGAAATGTGAATGAAAACTTGTCTGAGTTATGAAATCTTGCTTAAAGCTATTGCTTGATATACATCCAATTATGTGTGTGTGTGTGTGTACATAAATGCACATAAACACACACTCTCGCACATATACAGAAATATATATATACATATATATGCATATATGTGTATGTGTGTATATATGTGTATATATATATGTATATATACACACACACACACGTTTTATCTAGTAACACAATTTCCAGGAAAAAATAGTCGATATTTCATATGCTATATGTCTTTACAATCCTAAATTACACTTTTACACATTAGATCCCATTTTCACTTAAGCTATCACCATATTTCTCCCTTATCATTATCGCCAATCTTCTTGAAAACAACCCACATTCATTGTCTTTAATTTTTCTACTCTATTTACTTTTTTTTTTTTCTTTTAAGAAGCCCTGGTGGCACAGTGGTTAAGAGCTTGGCTGCTAACCGAAAGGTCGGTAGTTCGAACTCACCAGCTACACTGAAGGAGAATGATGTGGCAGTCAGTTTATGGTTCCGTAAAGATTACAGCCTTGGAAGCCCTATGGGGCAGTTCTACTCTGTCCTATAGGGTCACTATGTGCAGGAATCGACTAAAGGCAAAGGATTTGGTTTTTATGGACTTTTTAATTACCTTCAATTTGTCTTCTACTCCCATTATTCCACTGAAATGACTATTGTCTAGGTCATGCCCTTCTTATTGCCAAATCCTGTACATACTTTTCTTAGTTTACTGTGTGCACATTAGAAATTACCAACCATTCTCTGCTTCTTAAATCATTTCCTTACATTGGTTTCATGACACTACACATTTATGCAGTGTACTTAGCTGGCTCCTCCTTCCCAATCTCTCTCATTAGGTCTCCTTCCTCTGCCTACTCCACCCCAATGTAGACTCAGTTGAGCACCTTCATCTGCCAACACTCTCAGCAGTTGGGTAAATGAGTATTTCAGTCCCAAAACGGATAGTTCTGAGCCATGGGCCATAACACCACTAGAATCCTAGTGCCCAGTGGTGTGAGTCCCAAGCATTTAAAAGATATGTATTATTTACTGAATGAATAAATGAACTCCCATAATTTTCAATGGTCCCCCCATCCCCGAAGTCTGGTTTATTGGTCATTTATGTCTCTTTGGAGAAATATCTATTCAAGCCCTTTGTCTATTTCCTTTTATTCTTTTTTTTTTCTTTTTTTATTATTGTACTTTAGATGAAGGTTTACAGAAAAAAAAAAAAAAACCTAGCTTCTCGTTATACAACTAGTACACATATTGTTTTGTGACATTGGTTATCAACCGCATGACACTCTCCTCTTCTCGACCTTAGGTTCTCTATTACCAGCTTTCTTGTCCCCTCTTGTCTTCTAGTCCTTGCGCCTGGGCTGGTGTGCCCATTTAGTCTCGCTTTGTTTTATGGGCCTGTCTATTCTTTGGCTGAAAGGTGAACCTCAGGAGTGACTTCATTACTGAGTTAAAAGGGTGTCCGGGGGCCATACTATTGGCGTGTCTCCAGTCTCTGTCAGACCAGGAAGTCTGTTTTTTTTTTTTTTTTTTTGTGAGTTAGAATTTCATTCTACATTCTTCTCCAGCTCTGTCCGGGACCCTCCATTGCTATCCCTGTCAGAGCAGTCAGTGGTGGCAGCTGGGCACCATCCAGCCATGCTGGACTTAGTCCAGTGGAGGCTGTAGCACTTGTGATCCATTAGTCATCCGGACCAGTCTTTCCCTGTGTCTTGGGCTTTCTTCATTCTCCCTTGCTCCAGATGGGGTGAGATCAGTGGAGCATCTCAGATGGCCACTCAAAAGCTTTTAAGACCTGAGATGCTACTTACCAAAGTAGAATGTAGAACATTTTCTTTATAAACTATATTATGCCAATGGAGCTAGATGTTCCTCAAGACCATGGTCCCCACAGCCTTCAGTCCCAGTAACTTAGTCCCTCAGGGAGTCTGGTAGCGTCCATGGAGTTTCCATGACCTTGCCATAGACAAGTTGTGCTGGTCTCCCCAGTACTGTGCACTGTCCTACCCTTCACCAAAGTTATCACTTATCTATTGTCTACTTAGTGTTTTTCCATCCTCACCCCACCTCCCTTGTAATCATCAAAGATTGTTTCTTTTTGTGTGTAAACTTTTAACAAGTTTTTATAGTGGTGGTCTCATACAATATTTATCCTTTTGTGATTGACTTATTTCACTCAGCATAATGCCCTCCAGATTCATCCATGTTGTAAGATGCTTCATAGATTCATCATTGTTCTTCATCCTTGTGTAGTACTCCATTGTGTGTATGTACGTACCATAGTTTGCTTATCCATTCATCTGTTGATGGGCATCTAGATTGTTTCCATCTTTTTGCTATTGTGAACAATGCTGCAATGAGCATGGGTGTGCATATTTCTATTCGTGTGACGGCTCTTATTTCTCTAGGATATATTCCTAGGAGTGGGGTTGCTGGATCATATTGGTATCTCTATTTCTAGCTTTCTAAGGAAGTGCTATATCGTTTTCCAAAATGGTCGTACCATTTTCCATTCCTAACAGCAGTGCACAAGAGTTCCAATCACCCCGTAGCCTTTCCAATATTTGTTAATTTCTGTTTTTTTTTGATTCGTGCTAGTAATGCCAGGGTGAGATGGTATCTCATTGTGGTTTTGATTTGCATTTCTCTAATGGCTAGGGATTGCAAGCATTTCCTCATGTGTCTGTTAGCCGCTTGAATGTCTTCTTTAATAAAGTGTTTGTTCATTTCCTTTGCTGATTTTTTAATTGGATTATCTGTCTTTTTGTTGGAGAGGTGTTGTATTTTCCTGTAGATTTTAGAGATTAGAACTTTACTGAATTCTTAATAGCCAAATTTTTTTTCCCAGTCTGTAGGTTTTTCTTTTACTCTTTTGGTGAAGTCTTTTGATGAGCAGAAGTGTTTAATTTTTAGAAAATCCCAGTTATCTAGCTTACCTTTTGGAGTCATTGTGTTGTTAGTTATGGTTTGTATTCTGTTAATGCCATGTATTAGGGTCTCTAGCATTGATCCTGTTTTTTTTTTCTATGATCTTTATAGTTTTTTGTTTTATATTTAGGTCTTTGATCCATTTTGAATTAGTTTTTGTGTAATAATTTTCCATTTTTGATTCTCTGATCATGTTCTTCTTTATACTGTATCTTTCTACATACATGTTTAGCTCACCAAACTTATAGCAAGGTCTTAGGATATAAGAAATATATCAGATTTTCAAAATAGAGGGCCTTGGAAATAGAAAGCATTAAATTAAAATATATTTAATGAATGGAAATGAAAGGGAAGTAAAAGAGAAAGTTGTGAGAAGGGCTGAGAGGGTCTCTGACAGTGTCACAACTCCAAATCATTTGAAAGAAACTGTAATGTAAGGATCAACAACAGCATGAGGGTGCTGCCCCAAGTTCTACTTATTATGAAATCTTGGGCAATAGCTTAGCATTTCTACACTTTCATTTTTTGGTCTGTGAACTGGGGATAATAATAGCAACTCATAAACTAGGTACAAGGATTAAATATTCTACTAGCTGTAAGTATAGCAAAGGGCCTACCACACAGTAAGTATTCAAAGAGATTTGTTTATTTATTTATTAATACAACTTTCATAGAGATACTATTTCATATACAATATTCTGTATCTGTTTCTTGTCTTTAAAAATAAATTGTACATGATTAAACATGTATATTTTCAGGATATAAGAAATTAGTGAATATTAATTTAATTTTTAAAATATTCTATTTGTATTTTAGGTTAACATAAATTTAACAGTTTTCTTTTAATTCTAAGTTACTACTAAGAATCAAGTAAACTTGCTTAATAACAAAAATGGAGTTAGGTAATTCAAACACATTTTTTGTTATGATAAAAAAATAATCTGTGGGCAGTTGAACTGCATATAAAAGTTATAGTTTTCAATTTCATAGCTTCTTAAAACATCATAGTTGATTTTTACAAAGTTTGACTGAGTTTTTATTTTAGTATATGCTTTTGCTTTCTTGATTAGGTTAATGTAAATAATTTTAACATAGAAAATTATATTTATTATAGCTACTAGTTTATTTACATTTATTTCGGATTATTTGATCTAATCTTTTTAAGAATATACATATTGGAATACAAAAATGCAATTTCCAGAAGAAAAGGATATAATCCTTTGTTCTTAAATTTAATAGAAAAAACTAGAAATAAAATGAACAAAAATACATTTAATCCAGCCTTAAATTAATGTAAAATCTGTAGTATTGAACAAAGCTGTAGATACATGCTGTTAAAACAGAAAACAACTGTAGAAGTAACCTAATAATGAAGTTAGTAGAAGGTTGGAACTGTTCTTGCTTTATTTCTTAGGCATTTCTAACATTGCAATTAGTTGTGACATAACATTTTAACTGTCATATACTTACCACCACTGGAAAATCAAATATTTTAGAACATGGATTGTCATCAGAGTATACAAATACGCAAATGCTAAACTTTGTGCAACATATGATTTTAAAACTATCACAACCATTTTACTTCCAATTCTTTCACTTCATTAATTTCATTGAATCTCATCTTCTTATCATGTTAATCTTTTTAATTAGATATTGAATCATTACACTTTTGAAATGCAGCCTGGCATAGCTTCTTCAGTCTACATATATGTGATGAAATTACTGACTCAATTGACTATTTCATAGACAAAATATTAACTTTATTGCTTTATTATAATAGCGAACATTTAGGTATTTGAAAACATTTGGAGAATAGCATGCATGCTTTTATAGTGGATAAACTCTGCTTCTCCAGACAGAATTCTACAACTGCCTCAGTCTGACCCAGGTATGACACTTTCTAGCAATTCAAGAATAGTTAATTCACTTAAACTCTCTGTGTCTCCATTTTCTCATCTGTAAACTGAAGAAATATTAATGCTGAATTCATTATGTTATTTAATGTAATCTCTTCAATGCCTTATTAGTAAAGTTAATACTACAGACTTTCTCATACAAAGTATTTCGCAATTTAGTTCAACCTATCGCTCAGATTTCCTCATTAAACTCTGTCATGGACTGAATTATGTCCCCCCAAAAATGTGTGTATCAGTTTGGCTGGGCCATGATTCCTGGTACTGTGTGATTTTCCTGTATGTTGTAAACCTGCCTCTATGATGTTAATGAGGGAGGATGGGTGGCAGTAGTGTTAGTAAGGCAGGACTGGATCTACAAGACTGGATTGT
>NW_004444019.1:3070477-3078069 GCF_000243295.1 Trichechus manatus latirostris
ACAAGACTGGATTGTGTCCTGAGGCAATCTCTTGAGATATAAAAGACAGAAGTGAGCAGTGGGACAGGGGGACCTCATACCATCAAGAAAGCAGTACCAGGAGCAGAGCACGTCCTTTGGACTGGGGTCCCTGCGCCGAGAAGCTCCTAGTCCGGGGGGCCGCTGATGAGAAGGCCAACAGAGAGAAAAAGCCTTCCGCTGGAGCTGACACCCTGAATTTGGACTTTTAGCCTACTTTGATTGCGAGGAAATAAACTTCTCTTCATTAAAACCATCCACTTGTGGTACTTCTGTTGTAGCAGCACTAGATGACTAAGACAAACTCCATGCTTCTACCAGGAAGACAGATTACAGTATCCAGTTTTGCTGGGTTATTTTTCCAGTTCATGATTTTAGGAAAGTGTGAATGATATTCCCTCTGCTGAGGAATGCCTTGTTACTCCTTCACCCTTTCCCTTTCCAACCACCTACTCCTCATCCACATTTCTTCGTTAGAAAATTTCTATTCATCTTTCAAATCAGATCCCTAAAGAGGAAAAATACTTGTCCAGGTTTATAAGATTGATGATTATCAGATCTAAGTATAAAACATAACTCTTCTGACTCTTTTTGAATGTATTCCCTATCATGTATTTCATATTTGCACTATGTGAGTCAAAATCTAATTATTGTTGTTAGGTGCCATCGAATCAATGCCAACTCATAGCAACCCTATGTAGAACAGAAAGAAATACTGCCCAGTCCTACGCTATCCTCACAATTGTTGCTATGCTTGAGCTCATCCTTGCAGCCACTGTGTCAATTCATCTCTTTGAGGGTCTTCCTCTCTTTCCCTGAGCCTTTTCTTTACCAAACTTGATGCCCTTCTCCAGGAACTGGTTGCTTATGATAATATGACCAAAGTACATGAGACAAAGTCTCACCATCCTCACTTTTAAGGAGCACTCTGGCTGTACTTCTTCCAAGACAGACTTGTTCATTCTCCTGGCAGTTCATGGTATTTTCAGTATTCTTTGCCAACACTGTAATTCAAAGGCATCAATTCTTCTTTGGTCTTCCTTATTCATTGTCCAGCTTATGCAAGCATATGAGGTGACTGAAAATATTATATTTCTGATAAAGCTAGAGAGCTCAATCTGTCACAGATGCCTGTCGCATCTATTGATAAAATAAAATATTTCTATATACCAGGAAAACTTCTATAAAAGAACTATAACATGATCAACCAAAACATGTTCAGTAGGTTTGGTGAAGTTGAGGATTCCAGGAAAATTACAGAATTTAATTGCATTGTCAAAGCTGAAACTGAAGGTATAGCCAAACAGTTCATATTTTTTCTAGTTGCCTAACCACAGAGTTTCAGAATTGTTTATTGAAAGAGTATTTATTTGATAAGGAAATATATATGAAGTAATTTATTTAAAATTCCCATACTATGCTAGGTTAGCTAAAGAGTTAAGCTTTCCAAGTCAGGATCTTTTAAATTAATCCAATTCATTTACTGCATATTCACATTCATAAAATCCAGCAGTAATTTATTCATTCATTGACTCATTCATTCACCATGTATTTACTAAACTGCCTCTATTTACTACAGCCAGGCAAACATTTATTCAGTTAGCATTACATCAGGTGCTAAAGACAAAGTTTTGAACAAGACAGAAATGGTCCTTAGTTTCTCAAGATTTTAAATTTATTGGATACTTAAGGTACTTAGTTACAATTTAACAATAATTTTGCAAAATAATTCTTGATTTAGAAATAAGTTTGCATTTAATTATTAAAGAAAAGGCAATTACTAGGTAAAATAAGCCATATTTTTTTCAAACATATTTCCCATAAGGTTATCATATTGCTTCAGTATGATGTTAACACAAGCATATATACATATTTTAATCTCTACTTTCAAATAGCATTCTCACCTATCCCAGCCAGTGGGGTGTCAGTTCTCAAAATGTCCCATATATTGGTTCTGTGAGGCAGTGCTCCTTTGTAAAATGCAAATGAAAAGAGATGAAAATAGATTCCAACAAAAAGGCACTATATATGAATGCTTTCCTTTTCCAACGCAGAAGTCAGGAATATATAAACTGGCTAGAATTGCCTCTATTTAGAGGAATAAAAGGAATATATTGAAGTCAGTAAATGCATTTTCTTTGAGTAAAAGGGTTATTACACAGACATTTGTAACTTTAGAGATGTCACTGCTATAGCCTCAGGGTTTTAGAAGGAATTTCTGTGCTTTGAGATGAAGCCAGCTGAGGTTTATTTCCCCTAATATGAGAAAGGATGGCTTATAAATGAAGATTTAAAGTACTTTAGTATGCTTCAAACTAGTCAAGCTGAAACTAAACTCCCATCTCGCATAGTAAAGATCTCAATACCAGAATGTTTTCTGGTTGTATAGGATAAATGACAATATGTACCAGCAGTAAACTGGTTTATCTTTTGGACCAGAAGGGATACTATTAATGGAAGTTAAAATCAGTTCTGTAAACTCATGAAATAAGTATAAATCACAAGACGTCATGAATATTGTTAAGGTTCAAAACATTTTTATATTATGTAATCATTAAAATATGACAAAACAGCTACTAATTAGTGTGTACAATGTAAGAAAACTTTTGGTTGCATCAAAATCTCTTTTCCTGCTTAATTGAAGAATGGCAGAACATTATTTATACCTCTTATCTCTTGTTCTCCTTTCTTATTTTTTTAAGTGGAGGAAGAGCTAAAGGCAAAAATCTCACAAAAGAAATTAAATTAAAATCAAAGTCTGCAGACAAGTCATGATAAAGTTAAAAAAACTATTATCAATGTATTCATATATTCTATTAAATGCAGAGAGTTCATATTTTTTCTTGGTGTTTGTAGAAACACTATCTGGTTAAGCCAACTAATATGTCAACTTTAACCTAAATATTGTATAGACCCAAAGTTTTGATCAGTGACTTAGTGAATTAAAAGCCACTCTAAATAAGAAATCAAGATAATTTAGTTCAAATAACATATAGTACCAGTTATGAACATATTTTCTCATAATTAGATGTGAGACAAAACTGTGCATTCACCAAATTCAAACACCTTTATAATAATCTTTATTTATGAATTGGGTGTGATACAGATCTTAGTGCATTATGCACACATAATAAGTGTTTTGAAGTTATTGAATGCCTATACCTACAATAATTTTGTTTTAGTTTTCTTAAAAGATGGGTTCTAGGCAAAATAGTATTGAGCATTATACCATTTACATTTCTGGATAAAACAGAAATTGTCACCAAGACCATATACTGAGATTCATTCTGCTTTTAGATAAATAGTACAAACTAAGAAACCATATTTAATAACACTGGAAAAATATCTATATAGAGATATCAAATATAGAGAAGAATAATTAAGACTATAAGCATTACCAATATGAAATCAGAAATAACTAAAAGGTAGAAATAATGGTATAGTCGGGGGTTTAAAAGACAAAGATTATAAGACAGTGCCAAATAAAGTGTTTTGACTCAAGACACTTGATTTAATGATTGTTGATCTGTAATATCAATTGCTATATAGTGCAGCTACATTAAATTTACTTGTGACCAAGAAGGAACTATTTACATTATTCTGGTTTGAACAACATCTAAAGAAAAAGCAACCCTATCACCTAAGGTGGAGGAAGTTTAGCATAGACAGAGGGGACTCCAAGAATATCATACTAGAGTTCTAAAAAGTAAGGAGTAAAATTATTAGGATTTCATGTCAAAAGATTACAATCACACATGAGATTACAGATTATATGTGTCCTTGTTGCTCCTTTGTCCAATAAATGGATTAAAGAATACACAGCAAGAACTTGAAAAAAACACAAACAAATAAATCTAGCAATGACATCAGTAGTTATTCTGGAGGTGGAGCCAACATGGCATTACAGACAGAAGCACCATGCCATGCTCTCACAGCAAGAACCGAAACACTAAGTAAAACAGAGACAAACATCAATCCTGGAACCCTTAGCATCAAATGAAGAGATAAAGTACTCAACTAAGCACTGAATGGAATAAGAAACTGACAGAGAACAGAGAATGAGGAGAGAAACAGCGGAGGTCCCTTATCAGCTAACGCAGCATGGATTTGCTATCTTGGACTTATGTCGGAGATCAGCAGACAAGGAGTAAGGGAAAGCAGCTTCATGGAGCTCCCAGCAGGAGATAGAGCACCAGGTAACGAGCAATACAGGCTTTCCCACCCCTCATAATTCTTCCCCCTGCTCAGCCTCTGCTGCTTCCCACTGGGACACAGTTGCTGGACCAGGAGGCACTGGCTCTCTGCCATTTGGATTCACCCTGCCCACACCAGCTGGCTCCTTCAGTGCCATTTCTTTGTGGCTGGTGGTGTTTTTTTCTGGCTTCTTTTGGTTTCTTCCCAGCCTCTTACCTCCTCCCCATCCTTTCTTTCAAACACCTGGCTCCACATGCCATCTTTGTTTCTTCTTGACAGGCAGTGAAGCACCGTTTGGCTGGGGAACTGCCCCTCAGTCCACGTCGCCACCCAAGTGGGATCCCTGGGGCCTTTTTTGTTTGTTTGTGTGTTTTATTTTTCTTTTTTTCTTTTTTGTTTTTCTTCATTTCTCAGTTTCTCGTCTCTCTCTGCTTACCTTCTTTTTCTGTCTCTTGAATACCTGGTGCTGTGTGCCATATCTACCCCTTCTACCAGGGCTGTACTGTGCAGCTTGGGAGCCACTTTATCAGTCTGAAAAGCCACACTGGTGGGAACCCCAGGGGCATTTCTTTTTTTATTTTTATCCATTATTATTTTTCCTTTTTGTTTTTCTTCATTTCTCAGTTTCTCATCTGTTTCCACTTTCCTTCTTTTCTGTCTCCTGAATACCTAGTGCTGTGTGCCATGTCTGTTCCTCCTAGACAGGCTGTGCCCCGAAGCCTGGGAGCCACTTCCCCAGTCGCCAATGGGATCTCTGGGGACATTTTTTTTTGCTTTTATTTATTTATTTTACTTTCTGTTTTTCTTTTTTCCTTTTTGTTTTCTTTCATTTATCAGTTTCTCATCTCTCTCTACTTCCCTTCTTGTCTCCTGAATACCTGCCACTATGTGCCATCCCCACCCCATCTAGACAAGCTGTTCCCCAATACCTGGGAGCCACTTCTCCGGTCACTGGTGGGATCCCTGGAAGCATTTATTTATTTTTTTAATTTTTATTTTTTTTCCTCTTTCTCCTTTTTCCTTTTTGCTTCTCTTCATTTCTCAGTTTCTTGTCTCTGCACTCCAATGGCAGTCTTCCTCAGCCCACATTTTTTTGGCTGCTGTTTCTTTCTCTTCTTTCCCATATCCAACATAGCTCCACACATCACAATCTCCTCCCTCCCCCTTTCTATCTGCACCCTACACTGACCACCACACCCCAAGCAGCACAGGCATGGCCTACTAGAACCTGCCCTGCACTGACCCCTGGCCTGCCCGGTTGGCCCAAACACTTGAAAAAAAAACAACCTATCCCAGGCCCTCTGCTTCAACTAGACCTGCCCTGCTGCACCATAGCTGAGCGACTGGCCCTGCCCATTGAACAAGGAGTGAAAAATATCATGCCCACAGACGAGCAAATACAAAGAACACACAGCCTGCCTACTCAGACATAACCAAGTAAAACAAAAAAGCAGGACAAAACAAAAAAAAATGTACAATCAATTAAAAAAAGAAAATAACTACTGAATGTCCCAAGACAGCAAACAATGTCAAAACATATTAAGAAACAGGACAGGATATTTCCAGTAGGTGTCCAACATAAAAAACCACATGACTTCCCAGTAGAAGAAAAGGCACTGGAACTACCTAATAGGGAATTCAAATCTGTAATATTCAGAGTTACCCAAAAGATGAAGCAAAAAGCAGACAAAAATGAGGAAAAAATAGATAAATACATGGAAAAGGCAGATCATATCATGAAAAATATAGACAAAACCATGGAAGAATTCAGGAAAATAATACAGGAACAAAATCTCAAAATAAAGTCACAACTAGAAATCATACAAAAACAATTAAAAATCCTAAAGATAAACAAAATTTCAGAAATGGACAGTGTCATGGAAGGTCGGAGAAGCAGGTTTGACACAGTGGTAGATAGGATCAGTGAAACTGAAGAAAAATACTTGGATATCACATTGTTTGTGAAAAAAATCAGAAAAAAGAATAAAGAAAAATGAAGAAACCCTGAGAATGATGTGGGATATAATCAAAAGTAAAAATCTGCGAGTGATCAGAGTTCCAGAACAGGAGAGAAAACGGAAATCACAAAGAGGATCATTGAAGAACTGCTGACAGAAAACTTCCCTAATATCAGAAAGATTAAAAGCTGACCATCCAAGAAGTTCAATGAATCCCATATAGGATAGACCCAAAAGGAAAATCACCAAGGCATATCATAATCACACATGCTAAAACCAAAGACAAAGTAAGAATCCTGAGAGCAGCTCAAGAAAAACGAAAAGCCACATATAGAGAGTAAACAATAAGACTAAGCTCTTATTACTTGGCCAAAACCATGCAGGCAAGGCAATGGCATGACATACATAAACCTTGAGAGAAAAAAAATAAATGCCAACCAAGAATAATATATCCTGCAAAACTCTCATTCAAATATGATGGTGAAAATAGGACATTTCCAGATAAACAGAAATTAAGGGAATATGTAAAAACAAAATCAAACTTACAAGATTAAAGGGAGTCCTTCGATTTGAGAACAAACAACATCATATGACAGCCTAAATCTTAGACGAAAGATTGCACCAGCCAGATACCAATCTAGGAAATGAACTCTCGAGGACTATTCAAAACTAAAAGATTTACAACAGGGAACCAGAGACGTTAATCTGCAAATGATAACAATGTCAGAACAATAAAAGAGGGAATGACTGGGGTAGGTATAGAATTTTCTAATGGAGAGGAAGGTAAGGTGATACAAGTAACAAAAGACTGGTTCAAACCTAGGAAGATAAGGGTAAATTTCAAGGTAACCACAAAGAAACTTAACAAACCTATTCATCAAAATAAAAAAGAAAAACATAAAGTCTCAGTAAAAACAGAAACTACAAAAACAAAAGAAATGAAAGAAAATCACAAACAAAAGGAATTCAGCACAGGAGAGTAAGAGGAACAAAGAAAGTATCGGCACCACAAAAACAAACAAACAAACAAAGCACTACAAAACAACAGCAATAAACTCACACCTATCCATAATTACACTAAATGTAAATGTCCTCTAATGCATCCATAAAGAGACAGAGAATGACAGAATGGATACAAAAACAGGAGTCATCAACATGCTGTCTACAAGAGAAACACCTTAGAAAAAAGACATAAGTTTATTAAAAATCAAAGGATGGAAAAAAATATATCAAGCAAACAGCTACCAAAAAAGCAGGGGTGGCAATACCAATCTCAGATAAAATAGACTTTAAAAGAAAATCCACCATAAAAGACAAAGATAGGCATTATATAATGATTAAAGGGACAATCCATCATGAAGACATAACCATAATAAACATCTACGCACCCAATGACAGGGCTCCAAAATACATAAAACAAAC
>NW_004444019.1:3078169-3080692 GCF_000243295.1 Trichechus manatus latirostris
AAACTCTAACAACACTGAAAAAAGAAATTGACAATTCCACAATAATAGTAGGAGTCTTCAACACGCCACTCTCGGCAAAGAATAGAACATCTAGAAAGAAACTCAGCAAAGATACAGAAGATCTAAAGGCCACAATCAGCCAACTTGAACTCACAGACATATATAGAACACTCCACCCAACAGCTACAAAGTACACATTCTTTACCAATGCACATGGAACGTTCTCCAGAACAGACCACATCTCAGGTCACAAAGCAGTCCTCAACAAAATCCAAATCATTGAGATAATACAAAATATCTTCTTTGAGCACAATGCCATCAAAGTGGAAAATAAGAACAGAAAAAGCAAGGGGAAAAAAAAAATCAATTACATGGAAACTGAATAACACCCTGCTTAAAAACCACTGGCTAATAGAAGAAATCAAAGATGGAATCAAAAAACTCCTAGAATCAAACGAGAATGAAAACATATCATACCAAACCTTTGGGACACAGCAACAGCAGTGCTTAGAGGTCAATTTATAGTAATATATGCACACATCAAAAAAGAAGAAAGAGACAAAATCAAAACATTAGCTATACAACTCGAACAAATAGAAAGAGCACAGCAAAAGAAGTCCACAGTCACCGGAAGAAAGGAAATAATAAAGATCAGACTAGAAGTAAACAAAATAGAGAACAGAAAAACAATAGAAAGAATCAACAAAACCAAAAGTTGGCTCTTTGAAAAGATCAACAAAATGGACAAACCACTGGCAAAACTGACAAAAGAACAACAGGAGGGGACACAAATAAACAAAATAAGAAATGAAATGGGGGACATTACAACAGACCCAACTGATAAAAAAGGATCATAACAGAGTATTATGAAAAACTACTTGGATCCACAATCAACACCCATAGAAGCAGCAGTCACGAAATCAAAAGATGCATTGCATTGGGCAAATCGGCTGGTAACGACCTCTTTAAAGTGTTGAAAAGCAAAATGTCACCTTGAAGGCTCAGGTGCGCCGGATCCAAGCCATGGTATTTTTCAATTTTCATACACATGCAAAAGCTGGACAATGAATAAGGAAGACCAAAGAAGAATAAATACCTTTGAATTGTGGTCTTGGAGAAGAATATTGAATATACCATGGACTGCCAAAAGAATAAACAAATCTATCTTGGAAGAAGTACAGCCAGAGTGCTCCTTGGAAGCAAAAATGGAGAGACTATGTCTTACATACTTTGGACATGTTGTCAGGAAGGATCAGTCCCTGCAGAAGGACATCATGCTTGGTAAAATGGAAGGCCCTCAATGAGATGGATTAAGACACTGGCTGCAACAATAGGCTCAAGCATAACACTGATTGTGGGCATGGCACAGGACTGGGCAGTGTTTTGTTCTGCTGTACATAGCATTGCTATGAGTAGGAACTGACTAGACGGCACCTAACAACAACAGCATATTTGAAAACCTAGAGTAAAGAGATAAATTTCTGGAAACACACTACCTACTCAAACTAACAGAAGATGCTGAAAACCTGAATAGATCCAAAACAAGAGAAGAGATTAAAAAGGTAATAAAAAAAAAAATTCTAACAAAAAAGAAGCCCTGGCCCAGATGGCATCACTGGAGAATTCTACCAAACATTCAGAGAAGAGCTACACGAGTACTACTCAAACTACTTCAGGACATAGAAAAGAAAGCGACACTTCAAAATTCATTCTATGAAGCCAGCATAACCCTGATACCAAAACCAGGCAAAGACACCACAAAGAAAGAAAATTACAGGTCAATATCTGTCATGAATATAGATGCAAAAATTCTCAACAAAATTCTAGCCAATAGAATTAAGCATCATATCAAAAAAATAATACACCATGACCAAGTAGGATTCATATCAGCTATGCAAGGATAGTTCTACATTAGAGAATCAATCAACGTAATCCACCACATAAATACAAGGAAAGAATAGAATCATATTATCACCTAAATCGATGCAGAAAAGGCATTTGACAAAGTCCAACATCCGTTCCTGATAAAAACTCTCGATAAAATAGGTATAGAAGGGAAATTTCTCAACATAATAAAGAGCATCTATATAAAAACAATGCCAACATCATTCTTAATGGAGAGAGGCTTAAAACATTTCCCTTGGGAACAGGAACAAGACAAGGATGACTTTTATCACCACTCCCATTTAACTTTGTGCTGGAAGTTCCAGCTAGAGCAATAAGGCAAGAAAAAGAAATAAAAGACATTCAAATTGGTAAGGAAGAAGTAAAACGGTCGCTATTTGCAGATGCTATGATACTATACATAGAAATCCCAAAAGATGCCACAAGAAAACTATTGGAACTAACAGAAAGATTCAGCAGAGTAGCAGGATACAAGATAAACATACAAAAATAAGTTGGATTCCTATACACCAACAAAAAGAATGATGAAAAGGAAATCAGGAAAACAATACCATTTATAATAGCCCCTAAAAAAATAAAATACTTAGGAATAAATCTAACCAGGGATGTAAAAGACCT
>NW_004444019.1:3080792-3103239 GCF_000243295.1 Trichechus manatus latirostris
AAAGAGATGGAAAAACTAATCATTAACTTTGTATGGAATGGGAAGTATCCCTGGACAAGTAAAGCACTATATTGAAGATGAAGAATAAAGTAGGAGGACTTGCACTACCTGACCTCAGAACCTAGTATACAGCTAGGGTAGTCAAAACAGCCTGGTAGTGGTATGACAACAGATATATTGACCAATGTAACAGAATCGAGAACCCAGATGTATATCCATCCACCTATGGTCACCTGATGTTTGACAAGGGCCTACAGTCCATCAAATGGGGAAAAGACAGTCTTTTTAACAAACGGTGCTGGCAAAACTGGATGTTCAGCTGCAAAAAAATGAAACAGGACCCATACCTCACACCATACACAAAGACTAATTCATAATTCAAAATGGAACAAAGATCAAAATATAAAACCAAAAACTATACAGATCATAGAAGAAAAAATAGGATCAACTCTAGAGGCCCTAATACATGGGAGTAACAGGATACAAACCATAACTAACAACACACAAACTCCAGAAGATAACCTAGATAACTGGGATCTTCTAAAAATGAAACAATTATGCTCATCAAAAGACTTCACCAAAAGAGTAAAAAGAATCTACAGCCTGGGAAAAAAAATTCGTCTATTACAAATCTGACAAAGGTCTAATCCCTAAAATCTACAGGAAAACCCAACACCTCTACAACAAAAAGACATATAATCCAATTAAAAAATGGGCAAAGGAAAAGAACAGACACTTCACCAAAGAAGTTATTCAAGCAGCTAACAGACACATGAGGAAAAACTCCTGATTGCTAGCCATCAGAGAAATGCAAATCAAAATCACAATGAGATACCATCTTACCCTGGCATTACTGGTACGAATCAAAACAACAGGAAATAACAAATGTTGGAGAGCCTGCAGGGAGATTGGAACTCTCAGGCACTGCTGCTGGGAATGCAAAATGGTACAACCATTTTGGAAAATGATATGGTGCTTCCTTAGAAAGCTAGAAGTAGAAATACCATACGATCCAGCAATACTACTCCTAGAAATATATCCTAGAGAAGTAAGAGTCATCACATGAATAGATATATGCACACCCATGTTCACTGCAGCACTGTTCACAATAGCAAAATACAGAAACAATTTAGATGCCATCAACAGGTGAATGGATAAACAAACTATGGTACATACACACAGTGGAGTCCTATGCAACGATAAAGAACAATGATGAATCTGCGAAGCATCTCGCAACACGCATGAATCTGGAGGGCATTATGCTGAGTGAAATAAGTCAATCACAAAAGGACAAATATTGTATGAGGCAACTATTATGAAAACTTATGAAAAGGTTTACACACAGAAAGAAACAATCTTTGATGGTTATGAGGGAGGAGAGGGGTGAGGATGGAAAAATACTAAATAGACAATAGTAAGTGGTAACTTTGGTGAAGGGTAAAACAGCACACTACTCAGGAAGCCAGCACAACTTATTATACAAGCCAAGGTCATTGAAGCTCCACAGACACATTCAAACTCCCTAAGGGACCGAATTACTGGGCTGAGGGCTGTGGGGACGATGGTCTCAGGGAACATCTAGCTCAATTGGCATAACATAGTTTATAAAGAAAATGTTCTGCATTCTACTTTGGGTTCTTAAAAGCCCGTGAGCGGCCATCTAAGATATTCCACTGGTGTCATCCTTTCAGGAGCAAGGTACAATGAAGTACACTAAAGACACAAGGGAAAGATTAGTCCAAAGGACTCATGGACCACAACTACCACGGCCTCCACCAGACTGAGTTCAGTACAACTAGATAGTGCCTGGCTATCACCACTGACTGTTCTGACAGGGATCACAATAGAGGGTACTGCACAGAGCTGGATAAAAATGTAGACCAAAATTCTAACTCACAAGAAAAGACTAGACTTACTGGCCTGACAGAGATTGGAGAAACTCTGAGAGCATGGCCCCTGGACACCGTTTTAGCTCAGTAATGAAGTCACTCCTAAGGCCAAAGATTTGACAGGTCTATAATACAAAACCAGAATAAATGAGCACACTAGCCCATGGGCAAGGACTAGAAGGCAGGAGAGGACAGGAAAGTTAATAATAGGGAACCCAAGGTCAAGAAGAGAGAGTGTTGACATGTTGTGGGATTGTCAACCAATGTCATAAAACAGTATGTATACTGTTTAATGGGAATCTAGTTTGTTTTGTCAACCTTCATCTAAAGTAGAATTTAAAAAAAAAAAAAGAAGTTACCCTAATGAAGAAGAAAAGTTGAGTTATTCATAAGGTGATCTCAGATAAATGCAGATTTTAAAATAACATATTCAAAAGCTAGAAAATAAAGTCATACAATCAGTGCAAAACATTGTTAGAATTGCATCACATAAAATGATTTAAATGATTACATGGCTAATGCATCATAGAGGCTTGCAAAAATTGCAAACAGTGACAGAAGGGCAACAAAATTTTGTTGTTAAAACAGAAAAGAAAACATCCTGTAGTTCAGGGCTAAAGAGTGTTTTGTTTTTGTTTATAAAGATGTAAGGAAACTGTTGTAGAAATGACTTGCCCAGAGTTACATGACTGTTCAGGGATGAAGTTGGAAGGGCTCTTCTGACCTTGTTCCACCAAACCAGAACTGCCTCTAAAAGAACCTCCTCAATAAGTTTAAAAAAGATCTCCAAGGCATATGATAGGAATCTGAAGGTATCTGAAGGCTGATATGAGGAAGAGGTGTTAATTGATCTTGTTTTTAATCACTAAAGAGATATAATTAGAAGGGTGGCATCAGAAAGTGAAAATAGGAGAAGGCACAGATATTCATATTAAAAACATAAGTAATTTTAAAATAGTTACTGAAAGATCAAATAACTTGGGGAAGTATAGAGTTATCCAGCATTCAAAATGTTTATGTTGAAAGAGGACAAATGTAAGTTAAAAGTGTTCAAGTTGGAATTCAAGAATCATGCGGATGGTTAGATTAAATGAAATTTTATGTCTTAAAGGTCTATAATTAAAATCACTTGTATAAAGGGTATGATTTTTGAAGATCAAACATTTGTTGGCCTGGTCACTTAACAGCTGAATTCCCCAAGATTTTGAGAACTGTTTAAACAAAGCTTTGTGTGAAGGTTAAATGACCAATGGTAAGGGAACATAATATTAAAAACCTTTTCATTGTCTTTAAATGAGTTAAGGAGCTATCATAAACTATAAATCACTTACGTGTCTAATAGTAGTCTGTACTCAGAAAGTGAGAGCTAAATATATGGATGACATGGGTCACTGGGTGACCCAAAAGGTTTGTGCTGCTAATTGAAGGTTGATGGTTCAAAACTACTCAGCGGTTCTGTGGAAGAAAGGGCTGCTTATCTGCTTCCCTAAAGACTACAGCCAAGAAAACCCTACGGAGAAGTTCTACTCGGTAACACATCGGAATGCCATGAATCAGAATCCACTCAGTGGCAATGGGTTTGGTTTCATTTGTTCACTCCTTGGGGGTGTCCATATGAAATCACTGAAATTCAATATTCAGATTATACACACATGGATAACAGAATATATCATACAGCTTCTAGAAAAAAAGAGTGAGGGAAAAGGTGGTTCTTGCAAATAACTCTCCACTCAGAACTTTTCAACAGGCCATTTGGTTAATTTATTGTTTTCCTTTTTGCTACTTCACTTAAAAACCGAAGGCTCAGCTCTATACAGAGTTTGGTTTACACACGCTATGAAGGAACGTAAGAGTATCAAAATCTACAGTAGAAAACTAAGTTAGATAGCAAATAGCATTTATTCAAGGTGTTCTGTTCGACCTTCCTGTACCTACTGACGTCTTGGTTTGTGAGCTGATGACTGATCTCTGAATATATTGTCCTGCACCCCATATTGTGGAGCACCTTATCTCTCTGGCTTGGAGTCACATCTTGACCTTGCTATTTATATAAAAATTAGATTGTATAATGAACTCATTTGCTACTATACTGCAGTCCTTGATTACCTATTTGGCATTTATAGCTGACTTCCCATTTACAGCCTGGTGCTGACATATTCCCCAGACAATACTATATGTTGCTTATTAGCATTAGTGCTCACTCTCTAAAAGCATGGTCTAACATAAATCCTGCAGGTGTCCCAGATACATTGCACAGTGAAATTCTTCTGAACTTGAAGCAATTTACTAGAAAAATGATTGTTTTATCTAAAACTAAACAGCAAAAACATTATTTGAATACATGCTGTTTTCTCATTTAAAAAATCATGTTTTCTTTCAAAAAAGAAAAAAATCAATTATATTTTATTGTGTTTACGAGAGGAAATGACAATGTGATGCATAGAAAAAAACTAACTTTAAACTCGTGCAGCATGACTAGCATTAATGTAAACTGCACTGAAATATTTTTGAAGATATTTTATTTCTTTTCTATACCTTTAATGACTTTCAGAAAATATATGAGCTTGTATTTAAGCAATTTAAAAACAAAGTGACTTTTATTAATATTAATGTGTATCTCCTGAAGCATATTATTCATTTTCAATACAGTATTATGCACTATCATCATGTTTATTCAGTGCTGATTTAAAAAATGACAACTCATAAAATCAATTAGCGATTTAAGTGTAGTGAAAGAATTTTAGTCAAAGCCAAATACTCCCTTTTAATTATTTTTTAACCAAAGAAGCTTAAGGATATCATCATTTCTATTTTTTTATCTAGCTTCAAACAATATCAAAGTATTTATATTCATATTTTATTTCCTTTATTTAAATCCACTTCAAGGTCTTAATCTATGCAAAAATATAAGGACAGATATAAAAAGTATATTTGAAACTTTAAGACTAAACTTTTAAGGACAGTTTAACAGGAATAAATTTCAGTATGAGCTTGATTAATTTCATATAGATGAATAACAAATTGAGTGTGCTGCAGTTAACAATTATGATGCTGGCAAATTATGACAGCTTGTAAGAAAAATTACCTATTTTTCTTTAATAAGATAATGATAATTAAAATCTATTGCCAGATTACCAAGTTACATATTTACTTAAATAATGCTGCGAATTTTTTAAGTTGTCTGAGTTGTTTTATTAGGATATGATTGTTTTAACATGACTCACTTCACATATTATTTTCCTTTAAACTTACACAATTGCAGATGTGACATGAATATAAATATATGTGGTTTCAGCAGCTGCCACCCAAATCATCAGGCACCTGTTTTTGTTGTTGTGTTAAAGTAGAGCAGTATTTCTCAAAGCATGGCCTTCAGGATCAGCAGTTTCACCATCAACAGGAAACTTGTTAGAAAGGCAAAACTTCTGGTCCCACCCGACCTAATGAATCTGAAACTCTGGGTTTGATCCAGCAATGGGTGATTAATAAGTTCACCAGGTGGTTCTGATACACTCTAAAGTTTGACAATCACTATGAAGAGTTGTCAACTGTGGTGGAATAGTAGAAGTGAGGAGTTAAAATAAACCTACTCCTAAGTCTCATCTTAAGCCAATTAAATTATATGCTGAGAAGACCCAGTATTACTTACAACACTGTAGTTTCAATGTGTAATCAGGGTTGAGAACCCCTGGTATCACCTAGCATACAAGAGAACAGCTTACCTCATTCCTCATTCACTTCTTTGGACATGAGGATGTGCTTGTTCTTTCATTGACCTTTCGATTACAACATTATTACTGGATCACCAGATTCTGATAACCGATGCCAACCCTTCCTATTCTTTGTTTAATCTGATGGGACCCACACTGTCAACTGATTTTTTTTTAATTATAAATGCTATATCAATTTATATAAAACTATTATCTCTACAAAGGAGCCCTGGTGGCACAGAGGTTAAGCACTCAGTGCTAACCAAAAGGTCTGCAGTTCAAACCCACCAGCCACTCCACAAGGGAAAGATGTGGCAGTCTGCTTCTGTAAAGATTTACAGTTTGGAAACCATATGGGGCAATTCTACTCTGTCCTATAGGGTTGCTATGAGTCAGAATCCACTCAATGGCAGTGGGTGTTTGGTATTATCTCTACACACAGACAACATCCTATTGCTATTATTGTTGTTAGGTGCCATCTAGTCAGTACCAAGTCAATGTGACCCTATATACAACAGAATGAAACACTTCCAGGTCCCATGCTATCTTCAAAATCATTGCTATGTTTGAGACCACTGTTGCAGCCACTGTGTTAATCCATCTCATTGTGCGTCTTCCTTTATTTCACTGACGCTCTACTTTACCAAGCATGACGTTCTTCTCCAGGGTCTGGTCCCTCCTGATAACATGTCTAAAATATGTGACATGAAGTCTGGACATCCTTACTTCTAAGGAATATTCTGGTGTACTTCCAAGACAGATTTGTTCGTTCTCCTGGGAGTCCATGGTATATTCAATATTCTTCACAAACACCATAATTAAAAGGCATTAATTCTTCTTCGTTCTTCCTTATTCATTGTCAAGTTTTCCATGCATATGGGGTGATTAAAAATACCAGGGCTGAAGTCAGGCACACCCTAGTCCTAAAAGTGACTTTGGTACACTTCAAAGAAGTTTCTTTCAACAGATTTTCCCAATGCAATACATCATTTGATTTCTTGACTGCTGCTTCCATGGGTGTTGGTTGTGAATCCAAGTAAAGTGAAATCCTGGACAAATTCAGTCTTTTCTCCGTTTATCATGATGTTGCTTATTGGACCACTTGTGAGGATTTGTGTTTTTTCTTGATGTTGAGGTGTAATACATACCAAAGGCTGTAGTCTTTGATCTTCATCAGTAAGTGCTTCAAGATGTCTTCCTTTTCAGCAAGTTAAGTTGTGTCATCTCCAGATCACAGGTCATTAATGAGTCTTCCTCCAATCTTGATGCCCCATTCTTCTTCATATAGTCCAGTTTCTCAGATTATTTGTACAGCATACAGATTGAATAAGTATGTTGGAAGGGTACAACCATGACACCCACCCATTTCTGATTTTAAACCACAGAGTATCCCCTTGTTCTGTTCGAAAGACTGCCTCTTGGTCTATGTACAGGGTTTCCTGAGCACAGTTAAGTGTTCTGGAATTCCCATTCTTCGCAATGTTATATATAACTTGTTATGATCCACACAGTAGAATGCTTTTGTATAGTCAATAAAACACAAGTAAACATCTTTCTGGTATTCTCTACTGTCAATCAAGATCCATATGACATCAGCAATGATATCCTTCTTTCCATGTCCTCTTCTGAATCCAGCTTGAATTTCTGGCAGTTCCCTGTTGATGGACTCCTGCAACAATACTTGAATTATCTTTGGCAAAATTTTTCTTGTGTGTGATATTAATGATATTGTTTGATAATTTCCACATTCAGTTGAATTATCTTTGTTTGGAGTAGGCACAAATATGGATCTCTTCCAGTCAGTTGGCCACGTAATTGTCTTCTGAATTTCTTGGCATACAAGAGTGAGCACTTCCAACTTTGCATTTGTTTGTTGAAACATCTCAATTGGTATTCATTAATTCCTGGAACCTTGTTTTTCATCAGTGCCTTCAGAGCAGCTTGGACTTCTTTCAGTACCATTGATTCTTGATCATATGCTACCTTCTGAAATGGTTGAATGTTGACCAATTCTTTTTGTTACAGTGACTGTGTATTCCTTCTATCTTCTTCTGATGCTTCCTGTATAGTTCAATATTTTGCCCATACAATCCTTCAGTATTGCAACTTGAGATTTGAATTTTTTCTTCAGTTCTTTCAGTTTGAGAAACACTGAATGTGTTCCTCCTTTTTGGTTTTCTAACTCCAGGTCTTTGCACATTTCATTATAATACTTCACTTGGTCTTCTTGAGCTGTCCTTTGAAACCTTCTGTTCAGCTGTTTTATTTCACCATTTCTTCCATTCTCCTTAGCTACTATACATTCGAGATCAAGTTTCAGAATCTCTTCTGCTGACAGCCATTTTGGTCTTTTCTTTCTTTCCTATCTTTTCAATGACCTTTTGCTTTCTTCATGTATGATGTCCTTCCACAACTCGTCTTGTCTTCGGTCGTTAGTGTTCAATTAATCAAATCTATTCTTGATGGCCTCTAATTTCAGGTGGGATATAGTCAAGGTCTTACTTTGGCTCTCATGGACTTGTTCTAACTTTCTTCAGCTTCAACTTAAACTTGCATATAAAAAATTGATGGTCTGTTCTGCAGCTGGCCCTGGCTTTGTTCTGACTGATAATATTGTACTTCTCCATTGTCTTTCCACAGATGTTGTCGTTTTTATTCCTGTGTATTCTATCCAGCAAGGTCCATGTAGATATTCCCTGTTTATGTTGTTGACAAAAGTTATTTGCAAAGAAGTTGTTGGCCCTTGCAAAATTCCATCATGTGATCTCTGGCATAATTTCTATCACGAAGGTAATATTTTCCAACTAACAATCCTTCTTTTTTTCCAACTTTTGCATTCCAATCACTATTATTACCAATGCATTCTGATGGCATGTTTGATCAATCTGAGACTTCAGAAGTGGTTAAAAATATTCACTTCCTTCATCTTTGGCAGTAGTGGTTGGTGCGTAAATTTGAATAACAGTCTTATTAACCGGTCTTCCTTATAGGTGTATGGATATTACCCTATCAGCGACAGGATTGTATTTCAGGACAGATCTTCAAATGTTCTTTTTGATGATGAATGCAACATCATTCCTTTTCAATTCCTGGCATAGGAAACCATATGACTGTCTCATTCAAAATGGCCAATACCAGTCCATCTTAGCTCACTAATGCTTGGGATATTGCTCTGTATGCAATTCATTTTTGACAACTTCCAATTTTCCTAGCTTCATTCTTCTTACAGTCCACGTTCCGATTATTAATGGATATTTGCAGCTTTGTCTTCCCATTTTGAGCCGTGACACATCAGCAAATGAAGGTTCCAAAAGCTTGACTACAACCAAGTCATTAAGGTTGACCCTACTTTGAGGAGATGGCTCTTCCCCAGTCAAATTTTGAATGTCCTCCAACCTGAGGAGCTCATCTTAATAGATACAAAAGTAATCAGCAAGGTTAATTACTACTCTAGACTACCCATCTAATACTACAGGATTAATTTCCTAACAAATATTTAGGTGGAGTTGCAGTGGAGATTAATCATAGTTGCTGTTATGGGATTGATTTGTGTCCCCCAAAATATGTCTGGGAATCCTAACTCTTACACCTGTAGATATAATCCAATTTGGGGATAAGGTTTTCTTTGTTATGTTAATGAACCATTTCACTGCATTTTTAACCTAATGTATTCCAAGATTAAAAAAAAAAAAAGAGCAGATTAGACACAGACAGAATCAAGCACAAATTGGGAAGAGATAGATGCTATACGGAGATTCCCAAAGAACTGAGGAATGCGGAAGCTAGAGAAGCTGAAACAAGGATCTTCCTCTTGAGCCGACAGAGAAAATCCTTCCCCTAGAACGAGTGCCTTGAATTCAGACTTCTAGACTCTTGAACTATGAAAAAATAAATTTCTGTTTTTTAAAGCCACCCATTTGTGGTATTTGTGTTACAGCAGCACTAGGTAACTAAAACAGGCACATTGAATTTAATGCTGACTTAAGAACCTAGTTTGTTCCTAAAATGCTACTGCACTATAGTATTAATCCTCACTCCCAGATACAAAGCTGCTAATTCATAATTTGATTATAGAAATTTTCTATTAATGTAGAAATGCAGGCAAGTAGTTATACTTTAAAATTTTATTTAACAAACTACCAGTCCTATCAGAAATGTATGAGGTTGTATTCTACAAAACTATGAATACAGTAATTGATGTCAGTGATAATTTTCAAAGCAGTTTTATGTTAACAATTTTTAGTCCTGAGATAAGAGTTGACCACACTATAATCACCTACAATGTTTTCCTAAAGCAAAAATGTCTGATGACTCTTTTTTGGATGTTGCATAAAATTAATTGATGTTTTGTTGGAGTAATAGATTATTTTACAAAAGGTATGTATGATGGTTTAAAATCAGAAATAGGTATGTATCAGGGTTGAATCCTTTCACCATACTTTTTCAATCTGTATGCCGAGCAAATAATCTGAGAAGCTGGACTATACGAAGAAGAACAAAGCATCAGGATTAAAGGAAGACTCATTTAACAGCCTGCGATATGCACATGACACAACCTTGCTTGCTGAAAGTGAAGAAGACTTGAAGCACTTACCAATGAAGATCAAAGACTACAGCCTTCAGTATGGAGTACATCTCAAGATCAAGAAAACAAAAATCCTCACAAGTGGACCAATAAGCAATATCTAATAAATGGAGAAAAGATTGAAGTGATCAAGGATTTCATTTTACTTTGATCCACAATCAACTCCCATGCAAGCAGCAATTAAGAAATCAAATGACATGTTACACTAGGCAAATCTGCTGCAAGACCCCTTTAAAGTGTTACAGCGCTAAGATATCACTTTGAGGGCTAAGGTGTGCCTGACCCAACCCACAGTATTTTAAATCTTCTCATATGCATGTGAAAGCTGGACAATGAATAAGGAAGACTGAAGAAGTATTGATGCCTTTGAATTCTGGTGTTGGTGAAGATTACTGAATATACATGGACTGCTAGAAGAACAAACAAATCTGTCTTGCAAGAAGTACAGCTAGAATGTTCCTTAGAAGTGAGGATGGTGAGACTTCATGTCACGTATTTTGGACATGTTATCAGGGGAGACTAGTCGCTAGAGAAGGACCTCATGCTGGTAAAGCAAGGGTCAGTGAAAAAGAGGAAGTCCCTCAAGGAGACGGATTGACACAGTGACTGCAACAATGGGCTCAAACATAGAAATGATTGTGAGGATGGCGCAGGACTGGGCAGTGTTTAGTTCTGTTGTACATAGGATTGCTAAGACTTGGAACCGACTAGATGGCCCCAAACAACAACAACATCTTTACTAAATTTTAGAATGATACATTTTTCTCTTTGCAAATATGTGGATTAAAATATTTCTTCTACAAGCATAACCTATTATTTAGATTTTAGTGACACATATAAAAATCAGATACTGATTCTGTGAGAGACTGAAATGTTCTAAAAACAGGAATAACAAAGTCAAGAAATCATCAAAATGTTTCCGCAGACACAAAATTTAGTCTTTGCACTAGGTTTTGGTTAGACCTTATACATAACACCCTTTGATATAAATGTTTCCTTTTTATCATTGTTTTGAAGAAATAAATGTGAAGAATAAAGAATATATGTGTGCATGTAGGTAGGTCTGCATGCATTTCATGGAAAAGAATAATTGCTACACTTTCAAAGATCAAACACTTTTAATAACAGTCTGTCTGCCAGGATTCAGCTTGCCTCTAGTGAAACAGTTTACTCGTTCTCTCTATTGACCACATTCTCATAATGCTGTATTCATTTCAGTTATTTAGGAAAGCATCTAAAATTATTTCTTCATAATTGTATTAAATAAAATTTTCAATTATATAAAACAAAGAGTCTATATTTGCAGTAGATTTATTATGATATCCTAATACAGGGTGCACACAAATTATTTTTGCCATTCTGAAAATCTACTTACGAGTTCTTTTGTAAAGATGTTTTATTTTTATCTTTAATTTAATTTTTTCCTTAAACATTTCCTTGACAGTGTATTGGATGAGAAATGTAAAACATAATATACATGTGCATACCTATATTATTTATATTAAAAGTGACATTTTTCTTTTATTTGTAAGAAGCAGTCTTACATTTTTCTATGCCAATTTCTTCCTACTTTGGAACATAATCTAATCTTGTCCATGAAATCACTACAGCAGAATATAGAAAAGACAAGAGAGATGGGGTGAGATTTGCCTACCCCATCTGTGAATGAAGTCAGTGTTGCTGGTTTTTTTGAGCTGATGAGCTTCAAAGTAAATGTCATGAGCATGTAGTTCCTCTATGAAAACACACCATGAACCTACAAGTAGAGGGAACTCTTATTTGACACACAATTGTGAGAGCTGGAAAAATAATCACCTTTGGATATGTGAAATGAAGAACAGAGAAACTTTGTTCATACTAAGAGAAAATTCACTTCATTTATTAGTTAAGAAAGGAAAAAAAAAAAAAAAGATAAAACAATCGACTCATAGATGACCATGGCAAAAGGAGAGTATAAGTGGTAATAGCAACAAAGGCACTAGCAGTATTGTGCTTGCAGACCATATAGCCACCTTCAGAAACTGAAAAATCAAGGAAATGGGCAACCTTCTCAGCAAATTTGGAATCAAAGTTTTGTTAAAGAAAAATTCAACACGAAAAAGATTCTGATCCAATATCTATAAGTGAGGGGATATATTTGCTGAGAACTCTAAGGGACTTTGAAAATCTTAGTCCTGAAGATAATACGATCTGCAGACATACAGTTTTTGTATATTTACTTGTTTTTTCATTGTTTAAAATAGTTTTATTGAAATGTAATTCATATACCATAGAATTCGACATCTAAAATGTGCAATTCAATGCCTTCTAGTATATTTTTTGAATTCTACAATCATCAACACAATAAATTTTAGAATATTTTCTTCACCCTCAAAAGAAACCCCATGCCCATTAACAGCCACTCCTCATTTACCCTCAGTGCTCCCAGACCTATGCAACCACTAAATCTACTCTCTGTCTCTATGGATTTGCCTTTTCTAGACATTTTATATAAATAAAATCACATGATAAGTGGCTTTTCATATATACATATATATATATATAAACTAAACTCGTTGCCCTTGAGAAATACCACACGAGTTACTTTAATGAATAGAAACTTATTTTCTTACAGTTTAGGAGGTTAGAAGTCTGAATTCATGGCACCAGCTCTAAGGAAAAGCTCTCTCTGTCCACTCTAGGGGAAATTTCTCGTCTCAGCTTCTGTAGAGTTATTCTTGGCATTCCTTGGAGATCTCCAGGTGGCATCTATCTTGCCCCCATATGTGCTTGCTTGTTTCTGTGCCTAATCTGCTCCTTTTATGTCTCAAAAGTGATTGGCTTAAGACACATCTTACACTGATATGGCCTTATTAACATAACAAAGGAAATCCTATTCCCAAATGGGATTACATCTACTTGTACAGATAGTCCCAGACTTATGACATGTTTGAATTGTGAGAAACCGCATTTATGACCGTTCATTTTTTGATTTTACTTTGTACATCTTATTGTTAGTAATATTTGTACTGCATACAATGTTGCAGCTAGTAATTTGCTGATGCTATCATTTTTAGGTGTTCACTCGAAGACATTCAATTTTATGATTTAATGTTCAAAACACTGGGGCTTCAGTTATTTGAAAATATGCACCCAAACGCTGATTGCTTTGCTAAATTTGATAGGCAGATTTGGGAAGCAGTGATATGTTACTGCAAAATATATGAAGAATAAAAGGAGAGGATCATACAGACAACTCTCACTAATTTTCTGAGTAGAAACATCATCTTAATCCCTAGGGATAATCCAGATGATCCAGAACCTTCTACAAGTGGAGTTATTACAGCTAATGACAAAATGCCAACGTCATCCAACACTTCATCATTGGAGTAAATTTTTATGTTTTGTGTAGTTTTTAATGTATGTATGTGTGTATTAAAATATATCTGTAAGTTTATATGTAATGTTTCCAACCCCTAAAGACAAATAAAAATTGTATTTATAAAGATACTGATAACAAAAGGTAATAATAATGAAAACTAAAAAATAATATGAAGTATTCGACTTATGTCAGAACCGAACCTTGTCATATGTCGGCGGCTACCTATATAGGCTTTAGTATTCCAGCACATATTTTGGAGGACACAATCCAAACCATAACAAGTGCTTTAGATACATAATCATATTTGCCTCTCCAAATATCTTTGCTAAGTACAGTTATCACTATTTTACACCTAAGAAATCTGAAGCTCAAAGATGTTAGAACAGTTTACACATGACATACCTATGTGAGTCATAAAGCTAACACTTGAAACCAATATCATTTGTTATTTGTTTGTCCTAATGATCTGACCCTGTTATGTTTCTCTTTATCTTGGTAATACATTTTGCTTTGATATTGATTTTCCTTATAGCATATAGTAACTTCAGTCTTCTTATGCTCATTATTTGCATGATATATTCTTTCCATCTACATACTTTTAACTTACATATATATCTTAATATTTAAGGAGCATTTCTTGTAGAAATTATTACACTTTGACAGAAACTGAAGGATTTCAGATGTTACACCACATGCACAGTTTTACATACATATATATATATATATATATATATACACACATATATATTTATATTTATATATGTAGTTACTGCAGAAAAAGTAGGCGGCTGAGTTGAGGGAAAGAGCTTTATTTATTCTCACAGCAAGATAGCAGCCAGAAATCAACCGTTAATTGGATTCTTGTTCTCATGTATGTAATATGTCAATTGTCCCTTGCTGCTTTCAGGATTTTCTGGCTTTCAACAGTTTAACTGTGATGTCCCTCAGCATGAGTTCCTTTGTGCTTACCTTACTTCATGTCTGATTAGCAACTTTTTTCTAAAAATTTCTGTGTTTTCTTAAATTATGGAAATCTTAGGTTATTGTTCATTCATATTTTTCTGCCCTATCATTCTGTTACTAAAATTACATACACTGGACATTTGGATGAAAGCTACCAATTTCCTGATATTCAATTCATTTTTTTAAATTTCTTTTTAATCTTTGTTTTCTCTGTTCTTCACCTTGGGTAATTTCTATTGCTAGGTCTTCAAGTTCTCTTTCTCCTTACCTTGTCATGTCAATCCAAATGGTAAGCCCATGTAGTGAACTTTTTTTTTCAGAAATTATTTATTTCAGTTTTAAAATTTTATTAATTTTATTTTCTGTGGAGATTTCCTATTTCTCTGTTGAAAAGTATGCTAACTGAAAACACGTTTCTGTATAGTTTGTAAAAAAAAAAGGTATGTTTATGTACTTTTGTTTTACTTTGAGTATAGCTAAAATAGATACTTTTAACCTCTGCTAATTCCAACTTCTGATTCATCTCAGGGTCAAAACTTGATTTATTTTAATTTTTCTTAAACATGTATTACATTTTCTTGGTTATTTGTGTGTCAGGTAATTTTGTATTATACTGTAAACATCATAAATGTTAAATTATGTAGATTATGGATTTTAATATTTTTCTCTGATGACTGTATTTTCCGGTTTTAGCAGATAATTTTCATGAGTAGGGTTGAAATGCAAACCCTTTTTTTTTTCCCCACAGTGACTATTCTGACCTCAGTTTATAGCTTTTGCCATTACCTGAGCTTCTTTGAGTCTGTCTTGATAAGTGTGGTTTAAGGGTCAGTAGGACATGTGGGTAGATGGATTTTGGGGATTCTCCCCTTTTGCTCTTTCTATTTTGATACTTGCCTCATTTTCTTTACCATTTCTAGTTTGTTGGCTTCTCTTTTCTGATTTCCTATGTCAGAAGGACTGTGAAGTTTTGCAGATGTTCCCTACCACAAATATGCACAAAATTTGAACTGCACTAAGATTCAGGCTAAAAGCCAGAGGAAGAGTAAGTTACTCATGCTTCATCTCCCCTTCTCTAAGCAAGAAGGTGATCCTCACTGAAGTCGGCCTACTTCTGTTAACTCTTCATTACCTTGAAATAGATGATTTTTTGCTTTATGTCCACATTGCATGATTTTCCTAAGGGGGTTGTCCATTGGGGTCTGAATCCAGCAAACCTGGAAACAATATCCTATTCCCTTTCTGTTAGATTCAATATCCAAAATAAATCCAGGCTTTCTCCTTCTCAGAAACTCTCAATAAACTTATTTCAGAAGTCATTAACTTCTGAAATTATGCCATTGGGATTTATCCTAAATTGTTTAATTAGCAATACTCCCACTACATAAAACTTCACAGAACCATTTATATCATCTTTATTTAAAGAAGATACCCATAAAAAATTTTCCCTGAGCCAGCACAACTTGTACAAGGCAAGGTCATGGAAGCTCCGTAGACACATCCAGACTCCCTGAGGGATCGAATTGCTGGGCTGAGGGCTGTGGGGACCATGGTCTTGGGGAACATCTAGTTCAACTGGCATAACATAGTTTAGTGTGTTCTACATTCTACTTTGGTGAGTAGCGTCTGGGGTCTTAAAAGCCTGTGAGTGGCCATCTAAGATACTCCACTGGTCTTACCCCTTCAGAAACAAGAGAGAATGAAGAAAACTAAAGACACAAGAGAAAGATTAGTCCAAAGGACTAATGGACCACAACTACCACAGCCTCCACCAGTCTGAGACCTGGACAACTACATGGTGCCTGGCTACTACCACTGATGGCTCTGACAGGGATCACAATAAAGTGTCCTGGACAGAGCTGGAGAAAAAATGTAGAACCAAATTCTAACTCACAAGAAAAGACCAGACTTACTGGCCTGAGACTGGAGAAACCCTGACAGTATGGCCCCCGGACACCCTTTTAGCTCAGTAATGAAGTTATACCTGAGGTTCACCCTTCAGCCAAAGATTAGACAAGCCCATAAAATAAAAGAGACTAAAGGGGCACAACACCCCAGGACAAGGACTAGAAGGCAGGAAGGGACAGGAAAGCTAGTAATAGAGAACCCAAGGTTGAGAAGGGAGAGTGCTGATATAGTGTGGGGTTGTAAACTAATGTCATAAAACAATATGTGTATTAACTGTTTAATGAGAAACTAGTTTGTTCTGTAAAACTTCATCTAAAGTACAATAATAATAAAAAAAAATTTCCCATGCAAAATTGTCTTTCTATGCTCTTCTCCCTCTCTCATAATGCAGGAAAATACTTTAGTCTCTTTTCACTGCATTGTCATTGTTCATTTATTTAGCATCATTTAATGATTGATAACTATGTTCCAGTAATGTGCTAAGTTCTGGTACAAAAAGGTTCTCAAAGAAGGCCCTATCCCTGAATTAGGCTTTCTGAATCAAACTGACAGACAGATCAACCAATTAATCATAGAACTGTCTTTTTAAAGTGCTATTGCACAAGTATCAATAAGTTCATGGAATTGGAGGGAATTATTGCCTATGTTTGAGGTGAGAGATACATTTGTTATAGAAGAGAATGACCTTTGAATTAGGTCTTGAAAAATGACTAGAAGTTTTCCAGATAAAGCCTGTGGCAAAAGTCATTTGAAACAGAAATAACAGCGCATACGAATACACTTTTCCATGCATTATCCTTATTTCTCTCTATGGTTCTTTTTCCTAACGCAAAAGTGCAAGTTTTCAGCACTTTAAAGTTTATGTTTTGAAAAACGTTTATCTTGTTTAAAAAATTTTTTTTCTCTGTGTCTGAAATATACGTGTGGTGAATACAGAGATGTGTAAAGGTGTGTGATGCTATATAGATAAAACCCTCCCCCTACTTAATTGTGCAGCAAGAAAAATCATTGAAAAATTTTAATTGGGTAATACTGTGATAAAATGTACATATTAGAAAGATAGCATTGGTAATTCTGGTGGCTGCATGGAGAAGGAATTTGGGACAGGAAAAATTGTAAAAAATTAAGACTATTTAATGTAGTCCCTGGGTGGCACAAATGCTTAAGCATTGGGCTACTAACAAAAGGTTTGGGGTTCAAACCCACTCGAAGGGGTCTTGGAAGGAAGGCCAGACAATCAGTTTCTGAAAGGTCACAGCCTTGAAAACCCTATGGAGTGTAGTTCTACTCTGCACACAGGGGATCAGCATTAGGTGGAAATGACTCGATGGCAGCTAATGACAACCACAATGGTTCAGAAGAGTAATAACAGAAATTTGAAAAAAGTCACTGGTAGTGGGTATTGTAATTTGAGAGTGCATTAACAAAATATATCAGAAATAGAAATGACTCGATTTGGCAAAGAACTGTAAGTGGAATGTAGGAGGTGAAGGAAATATTAGTCAAATAATTTGATAATTTTCTGTAAATAAATTTAGATGCAGAGAGGAAGAGATTTTCAGAAATAATGAGGTTCATTTTGCCATTGCTGAATTTGATGCATGTGATAAAATTCCTGGATTCTTATATTAAGCGTGAAGACAAGGTAGATAACAACATGTCTTTTATTTATGTATTTAAGTTTTTTTTTTTAATATAACCATTAATTATTACTTTCCTGTCTCTACCTTTGCTTAATTCTTCAGGTTTTCCTTAATATTTTGTAAGGAGGAATATCATTTGATTTACGATACTGATGACCTATCTCAATGATTACTTATATTTCATGCCTAAAGAAAGAAGCAATGAAATTTTTATGTTGCAATTTTCAATCAGCTGCCATTTCTGAAATTCATATTGTACATCAACTCATGTCATAAGAATTTGATAATGTTAAAATTAAAAATAAATAAAAAGGAATTCCTGTTGGTTTTTGTTTGTTTGTTTGGATTATGAGTGGGATATAGTTTTACGTGGTACTGTGTACTGAGAACCTCTCCAACACCTGAAATGAGAAATTCAAAAAAAAGAAAAGAAATGAGAACTTTTAAAAATGCTTGAATGGCCTTCAAAACTGAAGAAATATTGTAAATATGATTCAGTAATTAGCATTCATTATATTGAGAATGCCTGTAGGCTTACATAGTAAATGTCCTGTAATTCAACTAAATGGATACGATTTAAAAGGAGAGATTTCCTTAATAACGTAAGTGCAGTTTCTGAGTAAAATATATAACACTACTTATTGTCATTTATTCAAGCCTCTACTAACTTCAGTGGATACTGCTTTATGAATTTTGCCGTAAGAAGCAAAAGCAAGCCAAATGAAGCAGCTATCTCTCTACCAGTTGCAGATAATAAAATACTTTCCAGTAAGTGGTCATTTGTATTAGATTAAAGTTGTCCTTCAAAAAGTACTAGTGCTGTATATTTTTAGCATTTGCTTCCACTCTTATCGTATGCAAATATAATCATTACACATTTAACTGAAGTGTTCAGCATGTCTCTACACCTTTTAATTTGGTGAAAATGAATTGTGATAGCATGCAATATTAATATGAAATGCTAGAAAATCTCTCACATAATACAACTTTCACCTTAGAGAATATAAAAATTTCAATCTTCTTGTTGCAACTCTTCCCTTTGCTGTGCACATAAGCAGAAAGAGGAGATACTAAGTGTTTTGTTTCTTTTGAAATGGCCTTTCTCTCAAGGGATCAGAAAGCTAATACTGCTTGGCAAAACAATATTTGTAGCTAAAGGAACAAAATACTAGTCTCAGCTAAATCTAACTCTGTTGCTTTACAGCTGCTGAAATTTAGGAAAAGGACAAGATTCTCCCTATGAATAATAAAATGAGAACTTGATTATCTGGTATATAGAGCTTTCAATTTTATACAGTGTGTTGAGTCCTTTAAAAAAAAAAAAAAGACAATTGTAGGGATTTGTTATTGGGAAAATACTGACAGAATCAAGTCACATAGTAATGTTTTTGACCAAGGTAGGATTCAACTTCACCTTTTTGCAATTTTAGGAGCTTTTCAGACAGAAAACCTGTAATCATTTCACCAAAGTGTCTATTTACTAGTTTTGCCCAAAAGATGCTCTAGCTGACCTATTAAACAACATTTGGACCCAGATAGTATGAGCCCTTAAGATTACCTATAAAAATATAAGCCATACACTTCCAAAGGGCAGTATCTTTGCCAGCTATCTTAAAAGTAGATTTTTTTATTTTTGAGCACAAATTATTTTTGGAATGATTCTTTAATTTCTCATTTCTTCATACCATATCCTTCTTTAACACTTCCTCCAATCCGTAGGTTACTGTGATAAAGAAACTGATGTGGCATTATTTTAACTGTTTGCCCTACTAAGAATTATGGGGGAAACAAAGCAATGTACTGGTTTTGTTTCACTTCCTCCTATGACTAGTTCATTCCCTGGAGTAGCTGGAGGCCAATGACAGCCATCTTATATGACTGTTAAGGGAGAAGGCATACTAAACCCAGCCCCTTCTGCAAGTCAGACTCCCTTAAATCTAGATGTGATTAAAGAGGCACTTGCAACAGCAAATCTGCCAAGTATTCTTCATTTCCAGATGAAAAATGGCATTACCACAAAGAAGTATTGCATAGTAAAGAACATGGGCATGGGAGTGAGAAGGGGTACAAGTAATGTCAAATCCTTGCTTTACCACTTCAACGCGTCTTCATTTGTAATATACCGATAAAACAGGGATAAAGCATGTATAACAAATTTGAGGCTTACAAATGTAACTATATAAAGCATGAAAAATCTGTAAGTATTTAATAAATGGTAGTTTTACTCTTATCAAAAACAAAAACTATTTGGTATATTTCACTTTCTCACCATTTACATTAAAAAGAAAAACATTACTCTAAACACATAAAGACACAAGAAAATAAGAAATATATGTGACTCTTATAAAACAAAACACACTATTGTTCTTTGGTTTACATTTTCGTACAAAATCATTATGATTGTAAATATCCTCATTTCTTATTCCTAATTCTCATGAACAAAATCAAAAGAAGTATGCTGTTTGATTCAGAAAGACTTGGACTAAAATTCTGGCCTCCTCATACTTTCGTCTGGTAATCTTTTCAACTCATGTTTTTCCTCTCTATAATGATATTTGAGGCTGGGTGTGAGGATTGCACGAAATTGCTTATAGACCCCTCTGTTACATAGTGGGCATCACCAAACGTGTGGTTAATCTGCTATATTTCCCTCCATAGATATTCATAAAGAAGACAAGGCCACCTTTCTTAGAGATTGTCCTTTGTCTATCTTCTCTGTGGCTGGCTCTTCCTCTGCCTTGAAGCTTCCCCTCGCTCCTTTTTTTTTTACAAAAAAAATGTTTAGGGACTTCCAGAAAAATGGCGCTTTAGCACCATGCAGGCCCTCCACAGCAAAGATCCAGAAAACTAAGCCAAACAGAGAAAACAACCATCCCGAAACCCTAAAACATCAAATGAAGAGATAAAGAACTCAGCCAAGCGCTAAATCGAGTGAGAAAACTGACAGAGAAGGGAGAGCAAGGAGAGATTCACACAGAGGTCCCCTATCAGCTAACACAGTGCGGATCCACCATTTTGGACCCCTATTGGAGACCAGCAAACAGGGGGTACAAGAAAGCAACTTCACAGAGCTTCCAGCGGGAGACAAAACCACTGGTAATTTGCGATATACGCTTCCCCACCCCCCACCCTTCTTCACCCCTACTCAGCCTCCTCTGCTTCCCATGGCCACAATCTCTCACCTGGGAAGAACTGGCTGCCTGGATTCCAGCCACCCGAATGGGTCGGCTCTCTGAGTGCCATTTGTTGGCTGCTCGTGTTACTTTTTCCACTTCTTTTGATTTCTTCCTTACCTTTCACCACCTCCCCCTCCTTTCGCTAAAATACCCAGCTCTGTGAGCCATCTTTGCTTCTTCCTGAGGGGTTGTGGAGCTCCGTTTGAGTGGGGAGCTACTTCCTGGTCTGGGCTGCCGTGCTGATGGGATCCCGGGGCTTATGTCCGTTTGTTTGTTTTCTTTTCCGTTTCTTGAGTTGGGAGCCCGTTCTGGCCAGGCGGTGCTGCATGGCTTGGAACCTACCCCCTCAGCTTGCACAGACATGCAGAGGGATCCCTGAGCACATTTCTTTTTCCGTTTTTTTTTTTTTTTTTTCTGTTTTTTGGGAGGCTTTTCTTGTTCTTTTTTTTTAATTTGTTTTGTTTTCATTTCTCTATTTTTCTGTTTTTGTCTTTCTTCATTACTCAGTTTCTCATCTCTCTATACCTTCCTTTTCTTTCTGTTCCCTGAATACCTGGCGTTGTATACCTCTATGCCTTCTAGCCAGGTTGTACTGCAACACCTTAGAACAACTTCCCCAAACCTCATAGCTGCACTGGAGGGATCCCTGGGAACTTTGCTGTTTTTTTCTCTTTCCAATTTTTATTTATTCATTGTTTTCTTTTTTTTTCCTTCCTCTTCCCCTTTTAGTTTCTCTCCATTTCATAGTCTCTCATCTCTCCACTCCAATGTCAAGCTCCCCTAGCATTCTTTTTTGTATGTCTATATGTTTTTGGCTCCTGTTCCTTTCTCCTCTATCCCATATCTGTCTTAGCTCCACACATAACAATCTCCCCACTACATCCTACCTACCTGCACTGTGCGCTTAACATCACACCACAAAGTAGCACAGGCACAGCCTACTGGAAACTGCCTTGCACTGATAACCGACCCACCCTGGTGTCTGTGGTGGGTGCCACAAAAAACCCGTCCCAGTGGCTCCTTTTCAGCTAGACCTGCCCTGCCGTACCATATCTGAGTGACTGACCCTGCCAATTGGAGAAGGAGGTGAAAAGTATTGTGCACACAGACAAGCAAACATCAAAGAACACACAGACCTCATGCTCAGACATAGCCAAATAAAAAAAAAAAAGGGACAAAACAAACAAATCTACAATCAATAAATGAGAAAAA
>NW_004444019.1:3106037-3151323 GCF_000243295.1 Trichechus manatus latirostris
AGAGGGTTGACATGTTGTGGGGTTGTTAACCAATGTCATAAAACAATATGTGTACTACTGTTTCATGAGAAACTATTTGTTCTGTAAGCCTTTTCCTGAACTACAATAAAAAAAAAAAAAGAATACTGAAATGTTTTATTTTCTCTTGTCTTAAAAACAGTTAACTAAATTACAATTCAGGATTTTGTTTTTCTAGCGGCATCTTACTTGTATCCTGAAGGCGATGGCACAGACTTTAACTGTTCTGAATATCTTGATCTATTGTTCATGTGCTTCCTAGGTTGGGTACGTACCCTATAAACTCCTTATGCTTTTCCCACTATCCTAACTGAATGATGTCACTGCTCCCCTTTTGTCCCCCCTAGTATGTAGCCTAAATACAAAAGGAGAAAGTTGGATCACCTACTTCTTTCCATCCACATCTTTTGTTAGTGATTTCAGAAACAGAGACAATCTCTTTTCTCCATTGCACTCATCAGTTCAGACACACAGAACAGCAAATAGAACAGATGATGCCCCAGTGTTGTACTTCCACACTCTGCAACAAGCAACCTTGCAAACAATCAGCTTGGGAGTGTCAAAAGGCCCTCAAAAAATTAGGAATAATATCACTTCCAGTATAAGAGAATTCAAAAACATCCCGTCCCAAATAGTCCCTGAGCACACTGTTCATTCCAACAAGATGTCTCCAGAGAGATAATGAATGAAAGTCTCATTTTCTCCAACTTGAGGACAGCTGCACAGTACTAGAGATGGTACACCAGAGAGGCTAGCCAAAAGTTCTAATTGATGGAATTCCCTTCCCCCCAAATTTTAATTTTGTACACTGGAAAAATAATGCTGGATGTAAACACAACACCCCTGACTAGAGAAGTGGCAGGTGGAGTACAACAACCCTTCTACAGATGGTTCAAGAGGAAAGGATAGCTTTCAAGACTCCTCTTCTTCCTTTTCCAGGTAATCCATGTTCCACTGTCAACAGGAATTAATACCCTCCCTCCTTCTTGTTCACACTCCACTCCACACTCTGTACTTGCTTCACCAAGTGTTCTTTTCACCATTAAAGGTTATCAACTACAATCTGATGGCTCCCAAATTCAGATCTCCAACCCAGACTGCTCCTAGGTACTTGAGATTCTATCAAAATCACATTCCCGCTATTTTGCTTAAATTATTCATCATCTTTCCCCATTAATTTGACCATTCCCACGAAAGACTACCTTATCAACCTCTCCATAGACTTGCGTACCACCTAAAATCAGCATTTACTATTACCTTAGACTACTACATATCTTCAGTCAATAGGTAGAGTCAATTCTACATCATATGTATTCCTCAAACTGTGTCTATTTCTCTGCCTATTACTCCAACTTGGGCCTTCATTATCCATTACCTGAAATACTTTATTTCAGTTTTTTCTACCTTTTAGCATCTTTGCCTTCAATATTCCATAAATATATACCCTTCACAGCTATCAGACAGACCAAAATACCATGGAATCTGATGATATCTCTATAATTCTTAAAATTCTAACATGAACTTCCATCAACTACAAAAACAAAAAAGTCCACACACCTTTACATGACAATGAAGTTGTTCAATGAGCTAGGCCCATGTTCACCTACACCACTCACTATTTTGCAATTCTTACTTCAATAATAGCAAACCACCTGTTTTTCTTCCCCTCTGTGCCTTTGTTCTTATTCTTTCTTCTTGAAATTATGCTTTGTTCCCTGCTTCACTTGATTAATTTCTACCTATCTTCTGAGATTCTGACCAAATTTGGTTACTAACAGTTTTATCCAATAAATATGTCTGACATTACACTAGAGAGAGGGAAACAGTGAAAACTATTTATCACATATTATCTTTCAATTAGGTTATATTCATGATCGGCACCCAAGTCATGTCATAAGATGATACTAATTACAACTGATTTGTTGAGCACTTTTTCAGGCATCATGATCAGCACTTATGTGTATTAGATCATTTAATCTCACAACAAACTCTGACAAACATACCACTATTAGACACTGAAAGTCATCCTTGGCATGACTCTCTATCTCTTTGTTGATAATGTTTTCTTTTACAGAGGGTAAAATTGTGGTTTATAGTAGGACATCACATAGTTAAGGGGTAGATCTAGAACTTGAACTCAGGTATCTCTGACTTCTAAGACTTTTCTTCTTATGCAACACTTTATACTGTCTCTTAAAGGAATAACTCTCTCTCTCTGTATATTTATGGAGCCCTGGTGGTATAGTGATTAAGGGCTCAGCTGCTAAGCAAAAGTTCAGAAGTTTGAATCCACCAGCTGCTCTTTAGAAACCCTATGGGGCAGTTATACTTCGTATATATACATATGTGTGTGTGTGTGTGTGTGTGGAATATATATATATACTACACAAATATGTGTAGTATATATATATATATACTACACAAATATGTGTAGTATATATATATATACATACACACATACATACATACATATGCATACACACACATATATAAAACAACTATAGAGTCTCTGGGTGTAAATAGTTAAGCACTGGACTACTAACCAAAAGGTTGATGGTTCAAATCCACCCAGAGGCACAGGTCTTCTCCTCTCTTTCTCTCCCCACCCCCTTTTTATCCTGCTGACTATTTAAATACTGACTTGGCTTGTCCAAAATTGGATACTAGATCGAACTACATAATAACTTCTGGGAAACATACCAAGAACAGTTTACTCTTTCCCATATTCAAATTTAAATATTAATCAAAAAAGAGAAAAATTGATGCATTTTTTAAAATGCAGTAGAAACTACTAGTCCATATGTCTAAACGTTCATAAAATAATTATGACCCTATCATGAACATTGAGTACCTTCATCTTCAGCTCAACTACGATAAATCCAACAATGAATAGGTCAACACTCTTAACTTCTAAATAATACATTTTCCATTTAAGTGTCCTGGAGAGTGAGGCATAGAAGCTTGATTTATGGAAGGTAAATACTTTCATTTCTGCAAGATGTCTTGTGTCCAGAATGATGGAAGATGGGATAAATATGCAATGAAGCAATTGCATGGGAATGAAGCTACATCTTAGTACATTTGTTAAAGCTACATGCTTGTGGTATTTCTATTATAGCAGCACTAGATAACTAAGACAGTGAGGAATAAATCTTTGTGGCTTTAAGGCCCTGAGATTGGTGATTATTACTATAGCCTTACTTAGCCTAAGCTGATCAATACACAAGCCAACATACTCTTTTGTGAAAGTTGCTTTTTATATAGCTGGGGCTCTTTCCAACACCATCTCACATTAGACAAAGATCCTCCTATAGCTATTTGTGCAGTATCGCTTCCAGAATTAAAACAAGTGTAGAGAAAAGGCAGACAGGTTGTGTCATTTGCTGCCATGGACATGAGGGGCATACAAGAAAAGAGAGACATCAAACAGCAACGTGATCAGCAAATGCTGAGTGCTGTAGCTTTCCATTCTCTTATGATGTGGAGGTAGCAATTTAAACACTGATTCAGATTACCCAAAAATATCTGCCCTTCTGCCTGGTTCACTGAGCAGGACATTCCAGGATTGAGTCCCTCCTCAGATCACATGAACCACAGAAGTAAATAACAACCATTAATTGGAATTTGGTCAGGTGATTTGAGCATGAAAATACTATGTATTTAATATATGAGAGGTCAACATCCAAAAAATAATATACTGTTATATGCTTATAGGAAATAACTATATCCATCTTAGATAGAGAAAAAGGAAAAGCAAACACTTTCTTTCCAAGAAAGAGTCTGTCATAAAATAAATAACAATTAAGTGTCTTACTAATGTTCTAGGCACTGATATGTGAATAAGCTGATATGAATAACTGATATGTAAATACCAATACCAATTCTCTCATTTTTTTGAGGGGGAGAGGGTTGGGGAAGATGAGTGCTGGAAGCAAGAAGGAGGCAAAATAATGAAATAAAAAAGAAATGACCAGATAATTGTAAACAATAACTGCAAGGAAAAAAACAAACTGATGACATGATACAAATGGGAAAGGAGTGACATTGCTCTTGATTTAGACTGAAGGGAAAGGAAGACGTCTCTGAGAAGGAGAAAATTAGTTGAGATTTAAATCTTAGAAAGGATTTAATGTTTTGAAGTTTTGTTCTCTCTGGCGAGATCAGGCTGGTTGCATTCGAGCTACAGGAAATATTCAAGTGCACCTAAGTTTTCTGAGCTGGAGAGGAGTCTTATGAGATAACATGAGAGAGGTGAACAGGAGCCCTATCATGACAAATATCCACAGTCATATGATGAGTCCCTTGAAGGGTTTCACCTAAAGAACACACTCTAATTATGCACTGTCTACTATTCCAATACGTTTATACATATTTTGTAAAGTTAAACACAGATCTTGTTAGTTGAGGTGTGTTTAGATACGTCTTGTTAATGAGATAAGAAACACTTGCATTTGTCTTTCTGGGAAGAATTATTAAAGGGACTTGATCGATCTGTGGAAGGAGTCTGAGTCGTCCTGGTATCACAAGTGTTTGTAGCTCCTCAAGCTGACTGGGGAGCCTTGGCGGGTCAGTAGTTAAGAGCTTGGCTACTAACCAAAAGGTTGGCAGTTCGAATCCACCAGCCACTCCTTGGAAACTCTATGGGGCACTTCTATTCTGTCATATAGGGTCATTATGAATTAGAATCAACTTGCAGGCAATGGGTTTTGGCTGCTAACTAGATATCCTTTCTCCCCATGTCCTATAGCTCTGTCTCTGTTCCTATGATCTCTGTAAATGTGTCATCATACGAGTGCAGATGTTTGCATGAAACTGTGTCATGCAAACTGTGTCATCTGCATGAAATTCAATAACCAGCCATGTATAGGCTGGTTATGCCAAATTTAGTAGTTTATATTTTAACAGCTGGAGAGCCACAAGAAAGTTTTAAGCAGGGGAGTAACACTAATTTATATTTCAATGGGACTAGTCTGGCTGCTTTGGGATAAATGGATTACTACATGACAAAAGTGGTAGCAAGGTGACCAGTTTGGAGGCTGTTGTAAAGATTACAAATATTCAAGTTTCACAGGTAATTTAAGAAAAAAGAAATAGTTAATAATCCCATACCCAACCAAGTTGTCATTGAGATAAAATTCACAAAAGATGTGCAAAGGTACGAAATATTTATTTAACTTAAATGGAATTTAAAAAGAGTTTCAAATTAAAAAAAAAAAAGCCTATTGTAAACAATTTTATTTTAATAAAATAAAACCAGTATTAATGGGACTAAATTGAGGGAAGGATGCATACCAAAGAAATCGGGTAAGATGTTAATAGACATGTTTTCTTCTTTTAAATCATATTTGTAGAAAAGCTAGCTTATATGTGATTTTTGTAAGCCTGTTGTTGTTGTTAGGTGCTGTTGAAACCTTGTGTACAAGAGCATGAAACACTGCCCAGAACTGCGCCATCCTCACAATTTTTGCTATGTTTAAGTCCATTGTTTCAGCCACTATATCAATTCATCTCATTGAAGGTGTTCATCTTTTTTTGCTGACCCTTTACTTTACCAAGCATGACGTCTCCTCCAGGACTGGTTCCCCCTAATAACATATCCAAAGTACTCAAGATGTAGTCTCACCATCCTCGCTTTCTAAGAAGCATTCTGGCTGTACTTCTTCCAAGACAGATTTGTTCGTTCTTCTGGCAGTTCATGGTATACTTAATATTCTTCGCTAACACCATAATTCAAAGGCATCAATTCTTCTTTGGTCTTCCTTATTCATTGTCCAGCTTTATCATGCATATGAGGCAACTGAAAATACCACGGCTTGGGTCAGGCATAAGCTTAAAGCCCATGAAATATCTATTCTCCAAGCCTTGATGAGTCACCACCAGTGAACTTACTGCACCTCTTAAGGCTTAGGGAGCTGCAGCCTGTGTGAGAGCACAATTATCTGTGAGACACTGGGGAACTTCCTGTGAAAGTCATTATCTTGTACCAAGTAACAAGGAGCCACCAACTCTAAATTCCAATACTGAGAAGAACAGTAATAGATCCAGAACCATCTTAGAAACCAACAGGATCAATCCCACCAGGGTTCAAATCTTGTTAGCCTGAGTCAGTACCAGATGTCCAAGATACGCGTGCTTATTCTTCTCTGACACTTCCCCATCAATTCAGGGATCACAAACACATTCAGGGTGCCCCTTGGATCTGCTTCCCTGTGATAAGAATAAGAAAAATCCCATATTCTCAAACTTTTTAGACTTTTACTTTTTCCCAAATGTTGCCTTAAGCTAGTTATTCTCAACCCTAGCTGTGCATTGCAATCACTCATGGAAATTTAAAAATAAAATAAACAAAGAAACAAAACAAACAAATATCTCTATCCCTCACTCAGACCAATTTAAATCAGAAACCCCTGGAGAGGGACCTGAATACTAGTATCTTTAAAATTTCCCCAAGTTAATACAAGTGCTGCCAGGAAATGGCAGAGTTAAGTGCTCAACTACTAGCCGAAAGGTTGATGCTCACCCAGAGATGTCTCAGAAGACAGGCCTGGTAACCTGCTTCTGAAACCTCACAGCCTTGAAAATCCTAGGGAGTCTGCACACATGGGGTTGAAATTGACTGCAACCAACAACAACAAAAGAAACTAATTGTCTTCGACAACAAGCTTCCTCTGCAGACTTAAGTTGAAGTTCTTCTCTTATATGTCCTATATATAGAGGCAGAAGGCTGAGTAAATTGTCCCTGTGGCTCATTATCCATGCTTCCAGAATATTACTCCTCCTCTCTTCTTTGAATTAAAAACAAACAAACAAACAAAAAAAAACTTTGGTCCTTTGAGGTGCATATCATCTCCCTATACCATTGTGTCTCAAACTTTAATTTGATTCATATGGGGTTCTTGCTAAAATGCAATATAGACTGATTCAGTACGTCTGGGGTAGGACCTGAGATTCTGCATTTCTAAAATGTTCCCAGGAGACTCCAGTACTGCTGGTCCAAGCAACGTGCTTGAGAAATAAGGATCAATAACATGCTCTCCTCTAACTGACCTGCTCACTCACACTTTCTTCCAAGATGTTAGCTCCTCCTGGTCCACAGACTTTCTTCTCCATCTCCCGTCATCACTCCAATGATATCAGTATCTATACAGATGAAATAGTTTCACCATGGACTTTTTGTGTGATCTTTTTCTCCACTTCATTGTTAATTGCCACTTAGGGAAAAGTGAATGTATAAACATTAGGCAAGTTTGCTCATCCTAAGGTTGAACTGTAGTCCAACTCTTGAACTGTTATTTTCCTTAGAGATTTTTAAAAATAAATTACAGAAAGAGAAGAACGCAAGCATAATATAGTGTATAAAATAATTATGTATTACTTTTTGTGTTAAATTTAGTTTTTGCTAATGTTAATATATTCTATTAGAAAATAGAGGAAACCATCTCACAATGGCATAAATGAGAAAATCTGTAATTATATGTAATTAATTTAGTTAAGTTGGATATATGGATATACAGACAGCAGTTCACCTTCCAACAGAAATGTTGCCCTTTCCACAGAGTTCAAACTTCTAAGACAGGTGTGATATGAATTCACTGATCAAACACATGAAATATTTGTGGAGTGGGGTAACTATACACTAGCAAGGGATTGACAAACCAGAGTGGGTAGCATATGGTTATTAATTTTATGTCATGGAAAAGTGGAAGAAGTTTTGATGAAAATTTTCCAATTGATGATTGTCTCTTGGCTTTTTTAAATCTTTCACTAACAGACATATAAAATACACACACACACACCACTAAATAATAAATTAAAAGTTTGGCAAGGAGACTTATGATCTTTGATCTTTGGTCAAGAATATCTCTAAACCTCAAATTGGGGAAAACATTCGTTTTATCAGAAATATGTTCATATGTTAAATTTAACATTAGAAGCAAAGGGGACCTCATGGGCCATCTGCACATTGAGGCAACTAAGCATTTGTAATTAAGGTAGATATGTCTTTGATGTGTCACATTCAGAAAAGTTAAAGATCATTATTTTCAGGTGGTTGAATTTGATGTATTAACAGTCCATTGTGTACTAAAGAGAGAATGTGATTTAAACTCAATAGTCTTTAGGAATTCATAATAAAGGCTAAATGTGTCTATTTATTATATATATGTCCAGTTCAAACAAAAAAGATAAATTGGACTTCCACTTATATTTGAGGTTTATAACTTGTTTATCATAATTTAAACGTTATCATGTCTAGTAAATAATATATGTATTACTTCTCTTGACTATATCAATCTGCATTAAATCATAGTGACAGTTATATTAATAGCTAAACGCAAAGGCTATCTTGCCTGAAGGAACAATGCTTTGTTAATCAGAATCACACAAACCTTGTTCATCTCCAGAAAACAGCACTGACCTAGAACTTAATTGGTCCCGTAAATGCTCTGTGGAAGTGTTTGAATAGGTGTAATTTATTTACTTCGAAATTACCAACACAGATGCTCTCACACATCACACATCTCCTTTGTATTCAACTATGATTTAATGGTTTCTTATACAAAACTAGTCCAAGCCAATTAAAAAGCAAATAAATAGTCACAGTAGAGGGTAAATTGCCTTCTCTGCCTTCATGAAGCATGTGTGCACAAGGAAGATAAGATGTTGTCAATCTGTTAAAATCTCGGTGAATCCATCCTCCTCCACTGCTAGTAGCAGAAAAGCTTTAACACTCTGGACAACCATAGAAGGGCATTTGTCTAAGTTTTGGCAAAACCTATGGGGCAGAAAGGCCATGGTATTTCTTGCAACACATTAATCTTGACTTTAAAATCCTGGAAAATGTTCCAAAGGGATCACTGCTAAAAACACCTTCATGGGGCTCAATTTAACCTGTTCTTCCCCCGTCATACACTTGAAATAGAAAAATACATTGCTATGGATTGATTGTGTTCGCAAAAATATGTGTTGAAATTCTAACCCCTAAACCTGTGGATGTAATGTTTGGTAATAGGATGTAATGTTTGGGTATAGGGTTTTCTTTGTTTATTAATGAGGCCATATCAGTGTAGGGCATGTCTTAAACCTAATGACTCTTGAGAAAATAAAAGAGCAGATTAAACACAGAGAAAAGCAAGCACAAATGGGGGACAAATAGATACTATGGGGAGATCTCCAAGGAATACCTAGAAGCTGAGAGAAGGATTTTACCCCAGAACAGACAGAAAGAGCCTTCCCCTAGGGCCAGTGCCCTGAATTCTGACTTCTAGCTTTCTAAACGGTAAGAAAATAAACGTCTGTTTGTTAAAGTCACCACTTGTGGTATATCTGTTATAGAAACACTTCCTAAGACATACATTATGTTTACGAACATGAAACAAAGTAAAATGCAATATGACTGTCTAGTGTAAACAGTCCATCTATATAGTCTCCATAAAAACAGTTTAGATCTGCCTGTTTCAAGTTACTTAATGTCCTCCCTTCCTGACCAATCCCCTCTTCCTCTCCCTCCCCACACCTAGCCAATCTGTAGTTGTTTAGAATTTTATTTTTATTGCCTAGAACAATAACAGGTGTTGTTATTAAGGCATTAATGACAGAAAATGATAGGTGTCATAATTATATAGCTTTAATGTTAAAAGGAGCCCTCGTGGTACAGTAGTTAAGTACTTGGCTGCTAATTGAAAGGATGGAGGTTGGAACTCACCAGCTGCTCCATGGGAGAAAGATGTAGCAGTCTGTTTCCATAAAGATTAGAGTCTTGGAAACCCTTACGGCGCAGTTCTACTCTGTCATATAGAGTTGCTATGAGTCAGAATCGACTTGAATGCAGTGGGTTTGGTTTTTGGTTTTACTTTAATGTTAGTGAAGTGAATATATGTCTATTATTTCTATTTTGAATTATGCTTAATATTATAGACTAATGCTTTTTTGATAAAGATTCAGGCTCCATTTTTTTTTTTTTTTTTAATGTTTGACTGCTGACAGCATTTAAGCCTCACCACTCCCCCTTTACCCTTCTGCCCCATGGCTGGGAAAGCTGATAAGCTTGTGTGCCCTCCTCTGGCACCAGCAGGGAGCTCAAACCAAACAAGAGCTTTCCTGCATATGGAAACTCATCCTGGGCCTTCCCACCTCCAACCAGCTTGGGAGGTCTGCCTTGCTCTCCCCAGAAAAGTCTAATTTTGTAAGTAATAAACCTTTCATACCCTTTTGGTTTATATGGCTTCATCAGTCTTAACATCTGAACCAGATTTTGGGTAGGTATCCCACAGCTGGGTTTGCAGCACAGCCACAACAGCTTTATAAGTTAACTACGCATCAGAAGTACCTGGTAGGATTATATAGTGTTGATTTATAGACCCATCCTAAGGCAGTGAATCAAAAGCCTAGTGGAACACAGAGAAATCAACAATTTTAACAAGCTCTGCTACTTATATCAGATTCTGAGAAACAATTTACACTCTCCCTTTGGTAAATTCACTTTTCTATCTAAAGCTCTGTATTGCCATATGACTTAGTCTGTCAATTTTCTGTGTGGCCTCTACCTTTCTATCTTCACCAGCAACATGACTTTAAGCACAAAAGTGTGCTCAATTTACTCCAATTTTAACTATAATCAAGCAAAGCTTGGGAGACATAAGGAACAACAAATAATAAACAAAAAAAAAAAGCCATTATGGTCTCCCATGTCAATTTTTACTAGAATTGACTAATTTCTGGGTTTTTAGCCAAAGTTAGAAATCTTAGATTTTACATCACATTTAATTCTTTGCCATCTGCAGTTTCCAAGTGCTTCACTGACACATTAGCATCTCAGGGGGTAGAGAAGGTAATTATAAAAATTCAGATTCCTGAGCCCAATCCATGAGTCTGGGGTAGGTCCCACAAATAAGTATTTTTAAGAAGCTTCCCTTTATGATTCCTATGTAGTCAGCCAAGTATAGGAATGCTAGTAATGAATGTGTTCTGGAGCCTCAGGATATTTTAAAGCAAGAGGCTGCCATTTATTATGCCAGGTTTTCTCTCCTACTGGTGTGGCCCAGCATGTCAGCTGATGAAAAAGTACTGCCATTCCAAAGAGCATGTGGGAACGGTGCTCAGGAAGCCCCCACTAGGAGCTGGATTGCGTTCTCTCAGCTCATACCTCTTAGCTAACAGGTAGCACCTTACTGAAAGCTGTCATCCTGAGGCTCTTTTAGATTGTACTGAGAGTATGACTTGTGATCCATCACTCTGGAGAGTCCTGGTCTGAGGCTATTAGCGATGCACCTGGTCTTGGCAATTGATAGAAAAGGGAACATTATGCCAGGGGAAGCCTGACATAATAGAAAATCTTCCCCAATTCTGCTTTATAACAACATTCCTAAATATGTAATCATTGAAATATAAGTAGGACCTGTTGTAAATGAAAATATAACAAGTCTACTCAACATAGTTCTACTTAAGCCCTTCAATGGAAAAGAAATGCTTAGTAATATAATCGATTTAAAAAAAAAAAAAAACAGCTATGGGACTATAGAAGTGGTCAAAAAGCACACTGAGTATAGAAGAATATTTTGATTTCTAGAAATAATACATTCATCTACAAAATACAAATACAATTAAGATAGCATACTCATAATCAACAGCATACGATTATTTACTTTTGTGCATTTTTTTGAAAAAAAAGAAAGAAAACAAAACTCTCAAGCAATTGTGAAATTAGACGTAGCCAAAAACACAATTCACAATACATAAGAGAGCAGATAATCAATACAGCAAACATTTGCAATGTTTTCAATCTAGCTGTAATTATAAATTGAAGAGCACAAAATGATTTTAGAATTTTCCATCTAAAAATATGCACTGGTGGTGCTAATTATATAACAGCATGATTAATGGCATGTCCTGTATAATTATTTATAAATTAGGCACCAAATTTTTAAACTGTTTATAATTAGTGAGGTAAAACATTTATCGACACAAAGTTTACATTACTTCCACTCAGTAAGGTTCATTGGTCACATATAAATAAATATGTTGCCTACTCCAAGGAAAACAAATAACAACATATTCTCTATTCAGAATTGTACTACATATGTTCTTACATATATATATGATATGTATACATATGTGTGTATAATTATATTATAACTGCATTTCATAACAAACTAATGCATTTTATATGTTCATGAGAATCCCATGAAAAGAAAGGGCACAAACAAGCTAACTAAAGAGGAAAAATTGTAAACAAAGCAAAACTCAGAAAATGAAATTAGGTAAATGTCTTATAAAACTGAAAAACAGTAATTGCATTATGGCAGAAAAACTCTGAGCATAGACAATGTGAATCTTTTATAATGGGCAGTAACCATGTGTGCCCTTTACTCTGAAAGGAGACACTATATCTATATTCCAAGGCTATAGGCAAGCCTGCACTTTGTCTCTGCATGAAACACTATTTCTGTCTGCAAAGCCTGTTAACTACACAAACATTCTTGAAAATGTTATCCAGAATAAAAGTCAGTAAGTGCCTCTGTTCACAAGATGACTAGAAATCTGAGTGACCCATGGGTAATTTTCTCCCAAAAATATACGGAAAAAACTTATGTTTTAACTAATAACATAAATAGAGTGCTAAACAGGTAAAAAATTCTGTAGATGTTCTGCGATAAATAAGATATGAGCCAATATGACATTCCTAGATTGCAAAGTGATAATATGTAGGAAGAACACTAATAGTGTTCACACAACTTGATATAATAATTTTACCCTGAGGAAATTATCTGAGAAAATAAGAAAAAATGGAGAAAAACTATTAATGGGGGGAGAAAAAGTCGTGTTTGATCAAACTGAAATTGGAATCCTTTGGGTATAATGAAGTCCCCGGGTGACACAAACAGTTAATTGCTCAACTACAGCTGAAAGGCTGGCAGTTCAAACCCATCCTCAGGCACCTTGGAAGACAGGCCTGGTGATCTGCTTCCAAAAGTTCACAACATTGAAAACCCTATGGAGTCGTTCTACTCTGCACACATGGGGTCATCATGACTCAGAATTGACTCAGCGGCAGCTAGTAACAACAATATGTATCTAACAATAGGGCTCAATTATACTAGGTATAAATATATGAATGAAATATTATTCAGGCATAAAAAATATGTTTATTCAAACTTCTAATGAGGTGTATGATAGAATGCAAATTGTACCCTCAATATCTGTTTCCACATTCTCCAGAACAGACTACATATTAGGCCATCAAGCAAGCCTTAACAAAACTCAAAGCATCGAAATATTTCAAAGCATCTTTTCTGACTATAAAGCCATAATAGTAGAAATCAACAACAGAAAATGCAAGGAAAAAAAAAAAATCAAACACGTGGAAACTGAACAACACCTTACTCAAAAACTACTGGGTTATAGAAGAAATTAAGAATAGAATAAAGAAATTCACAGAATCAAATGACAATGAAAACACATCCTACCAGAACATTTGGGACACAGCAAAAGCATTGTCTAGATGTCAGTTTATAGAAATAAATGCATACATCCAAAAAGAAGAAAGGGCCAAAATCCAAACATTAACCCTACAACTGGAACAAGTAGAAAGAGAGCAGCAAAACAAGCCCTCAGGTGCCAGAAGAAAGGAAATAATAAGAATTAGAGCAGAATTAAATGAAATAGAGAAGAGAAAAACAATTGAAAGGGTTAACAAGAACAAAACCTGGTTCTTTGAAAAGATCAACAAAATTGACAAACCTTTGGCCAAACTGACACATGAAAAACAGGAGAGGAAGCAAAGAACCTATATAAGAAATGAGATGTGTGATAACAGACCCAATCATAACAGAATTATGACAAAATTGTACTCTAACAAAATTGAAAACCTAGAGGAAATTGACAAATTTCTAGAAACTCATTACCTACTTAAACTAACACAAACAGAGGTAGAACAACAAAATAAACCTATAACAAAAGAAGAGACTGAAAAGGTAATTAAAAAACTCCCAACAAAAAAAAACCCTGGCCTAGACAGTTTCACTGGAGAATTCTACCAAACTTTCAGAGAAGAGTTAACACCACTACTACTAAAGGTATTTCCGAGCATAGAAAAGAATGGAATACTCCCAAATTCATTCTATGAAGCCAGCATAACCCTGACACCAAAAGCAGATAAAGACACCACAAAAAAAGAAAATTAGAGACAAGCATCCCTCATGAACATTGACACAAAAATCCTCAACAAAATTCTAGCCAATTGAATTGAGCAAAATATCAAAAAAATTAATTCACCATGATCAGGTGGGATGTATACCAGGTATGCAGGGAAGGCACAACATTAGAAAAAACAATCAATGTAATCCATCACATTAATAAAATAAAAGACAAGAACCACATGATCTTATCAATCAATGGAGAAAAGGCATTTGACAAAGTCCAACACCGATTCATGATAAAAACTCTCAACAAAACAGGAATAGAATGGAAATTTCTCAACATAATCAAGGACATTTATACAAAGCCAACAGCCAGTATCATCCTAAATGGAGAGAGTTTGAAAGCATTCCCCTTGAGAACAGGAACCAGGCAAGGATGCCCTTTATCACCACTCTTATTCAACATTGTGCTGGAGGTCCTAGCAAAAGCAATTAGGCTAGAAAAAGAAATAAAGGGCATCCAAATTAGTAGGAAAGGAGTCGAAGTATCTCTATTTGCAGATGATATGATCTTCTACACAGAAAACTCCAAATAATCCACAAGAAAACTACTGAAACTAATAGAAGATTTCAGCAAAATATCAAGATACAAGATAAACATACAAAAATCTGATGGATTTCTCTACACTAACAAAGATAATTTCGAAGCGGAAATCACTAAATCTATACCATTTACAATAGCCCCCAAGAAGATAAAATACTTAGGAATAAAGTTAACCAGGGACATTAAAAATCTATACAATGAAAAATACAAGACACTACTGCAAGAAACCAAAAGAGACCTGCGTAAGTGGAAAAATATACCTTGCACATGGGTAGGAGGACTCAACATTGTGAAAATGTCAATTCTACCCAAAGCGATCTACAGATACAATGCAATCCTGATCCAAATTCCAGCAGCATTTTTTAATGAGCTGGAGAAACAAATCACCAACTTCATATGGAAAGGGAAGAGGCCCCAAATAAGTAAAGCATTACTCAAGGAGAAGAATAAAGTGGGAGGCCTCACATTACCTGATTTTAGAACATATACTGTCACGATAGTCAAAACAGTCTGGTACTGGTAAAACAACAGATACATAAACCAATGGAACAGAATTGAGAATCCAGACATAAATTCATCCACCTATGAGCATTAATTGGGGAAAACACAGTGTCTTTAACAAATGGTGCTGGCATAACTGGATATCCATCTGCAAAAAACTGAAACAAGACCCATACCTCACACCATCCACAAAAACTAACTCAAAATGGATTGAAGACCTAAATATCAAATTAAAAATGATAAAGATCATGGAAGAAAAAATACGGACAATGCTAGAAGCCCTAATACATGGCATAAACAGAATATGAACCGTAAGTAACAATGCACAAATACCAGAAGAGAAACTAGTTAACTCAGAGCTCCCAAAAATCAAATACTTATGCTCATCAAAAGACTTCACCAAAAGAGTAAAAAGACAACCTACAGACTGGAAAAAATTTTTGGCTACGACAAATCTGATGAGGGTGTAATCCCTAAAATCTACAAGATACTGCAAAACACCAACAACAAAAAGACAAATAATCCAATTAAAAAATGGGCAAAGGATATGAACAGGCACTTCACCAAAGAAGACATTCAGGTGACTAACAGACACATGAAGAAATGCTCACAATCATTAGCCATTAGAGAAATGCAAATCAAAACTACAATGAGATACCATCTCACCCCACAAGGGTAGCATTAATCCAAAAAACACAAAACAATAAATGTTGGAGAGGTTGTGGACAGACTGGAATACTTATAAACTGCTAGTGGGAATGTAAAATGGTAACACCACTTTGGAAATCAATTTGGTGCTTCCTTAAAAAGCTAGAAATAGAAGTACCATACGATCCAGCAATCCCACTCCTTGGAATATATCCTAGAGAAATAAGAGCTGTCACATGAATAGATATATGCACACCCATGTTCATTGCAGCACTGTACACAATAGCAAAGAGATGGAAACAACCTAGGTGCCCATCAATGGACAAATGGATGAACAAATTATGGTATATTCACACAATGGAATACTACACAATGATAAAGAACAACAATGAATCCATGAAACCTCTTATAACATGGAGGACTCTGGAAGGCATTATGCTGAGTGAATTTAGTCAGTCACAAAAGGACAAATATTGTATAAGACCACTATTATGAGAACTCAAGAATAGGTTTAAACACAGAAGAAAATATTCTTGATGGTTACGAGGGTGGGGAGGGAGGGGGAGGGTTATTCACTAACTAGATAGTAGACAAGAATTATCTTAGGTGAAGGGAAGGACAGCACACACTACAAGGTAAGTCAGCAAAATTTGACTAATCCAAAGCTAAGAAGCTTCCTGAATACAACAAAACACTTCAAGGGACAGAGTATCAGGGGCAGAGGTCTGGGGACCATGCTTTCAGGGGACATCTAGGTCAATTGGCATAACAAAATTTATTAAGAAAATATTCTGCATCCCATTTTGGTGAGTGGCCTCTGGGGTCTTAAAAGCTAGCGAGCAGCCACCTAGATGTATCAATCGGTCCCAATCCACCTGCAGTAAAGGAGAATGAAGAACACCAAAGTCACAAGGAAAGTATTAACCCAACAGACAGAAAGGACCACATAAACCAAAGACTTCATCAGCCTGAGACCAGAAGAACTAGATGGTGCCTGGCTACCACCAATGACTGTCCTAACAGGGAAAAAAACAGAGAGTCCCTGATGGGAGCAGGAGAAAAGTGGGGTGCAGAACTCAAACTCTAGTAAAAAGACCAGACTTAATGGTCTGAATGAGACTGGAGGAACCTCAGAAAGCATGGCCCCCAGACTCTCTGTCAACCCAGCACTAAAACTGTTCCCAAAGCCAACTCTTCAGACAAAGATTAGACTGGACTATGGGACATAACATGATACTTGTGAAGAGTGTGCTTCTTAGCTCAAGTAGATACATGAAACTAAATGGGCAGCTCCTGTCCTGAGGTGAGATGAGAAGGCAGACAGGGTCAGTAGCTGATTGAATAGACACAGGAAATCAGGGGTGGAAAGGAGCAGTGTGCTGTCACAGTATAGGGAGAGCAACTAGGGTAACATAACAATGTATGTATAAATTTTTGTATGAGAGATTAACTTGAATTGTAAACTTTCACTTAAAGTACAATAAATATATATAGATACATATATGTTTCCACTTTTTCCCAGATATGATCCCCCGAATGGAGTCTACATCTTTGAGCCAGATGTGGCCATCAACTACTTTCTCAAATGTTGAATATATACAAAAGAAATGTGTACGCAACTTTCCTCTCACTTGTTCAATAACTGATTGTTAAGGACTTCCTCTATTTCTCCTTCCCATAAACTAGGACATGGGCATGGCAGATATGAGTTTTTGCCCTACAAGCAATAACAACATCTTAAGTTATGCAGATCACGAAATGGAACCAACTTTGGCTATGAATGACTGTTTCGGAGAAGATCTCAGAACTCCCTATGCTCAGACTATTAACTAAGAAAGAAATAAACTTTTATGTTTACCTAAATCATTATATTTGGGGGCCTAATTTTTACAGCAGTTTAATCTTTATGCAATCAACGTAGAAGAATAAAAACCTATATTCAAAATTATGCTTATAGAACAATTTCAAATAAATACACACATGCCAGGAGGATGGAGAGAATGAGAAAAAACATGTTAAAAGCTACATATGAGAGATAAGATTATGAATAAATATTATACTGTCCTTATAATTCTTTTTTATATTTTTTGAACAATGGGCAAGTAATATTTTTTAAATTGGAAAATAATCAGATAACATTTATTAAATAAAGTTGTTAAAAGTAATTAAAATACATTGAATGTGCTCTCAAGAAAGTGTTTAAGAGATAAAGATGAAATTAACTGATTGAAATGGAATGACATGCATGGTGAAATAAATTCTTCACTCTAGACATAAAATTAGGAGAAATTAATCTTATTTTGGAATGAGGTAATAATTTTGCTTAAGACTAGATAAATAAAATTTAAAAATGAGAATTGGATAAATGTCAATTTAGTAATAAGATTAAGATATACTTTAGGAATGGTCTGATATTGTGGGACTAGGATAGAGGGCCCATATCAGAATATTTGGGGAAGGGAATTACATAAGACAATGGACCACATCATGGGACATCCTCACCTATTGCAGAGTTGAAAAAAATGGGAAGATGTTGAGAAAATATATGACCATGAGTAATACACAGAAAATTTGTGAGTCTGGAGACCAGGATTTAGTTTTTTGAGTTGAAGATTATCAGAGTTACAGTGGTTATGGAAGTTGAAAGGTGAATGATGTCACACTTTAGTTATTTAGATTTCATGCACATATATTTACCTTGCATTTCAGGGGAAAAAAAGGATATTTGATTTCCCAAGGAAATGATTGTGAAAATCCAATATTTCAACTATGGATGGAATGCTTTAGGCTGTCTTATCTGCAATGATTGAAAAGTAAGATGAACTACATAACATTATATTTTACTCTTAGAACATAAACATATTTTACCTTACTTACCCTTAACTAGAAAGTTGACTTTGCAAATGGGGAAATTCATTTATGAATGTGTGATATTGTTTTCAGCATAAATATCACTGGATTAGTATTTTTCACTAGTAGTAATTATTTCCTATTGTTTGTCTAAACTTGTTTGTAACTGAGGTAGAAAGCCTGTGGTTTAAATGTATCTTTCCAGACATATGATTAATAAAATAGGATTGTTTCAATGAATTTGGCATAGATATATACATTGAATTTTTTTTTTTAAATTTTAGTTATAGATGGTTTATGATGGAAGTTTTCTGCAAAATGATTCCAACACTGATAAAGAGCATTCTGGTTAACTTTAAAATGACAAATCTATTCTTTTTTATTTTTATTTTTAACTCTAGAATTAGAGTCCATCTGCTTAAGTTGCCATTTTGGTACTAACTGTTATTTGTGATTTTGTTTGGTATGTTTGATCTGGAGGTTTAGTACTAACCATTGATTGTGATTTTATCTGATTATGCACAGCTCTCTGGTATGCTCACCGAAAAACAGCTTTGGAATGCAAATTGTCCTATATTTCTTAGTTACTCTAAAATCTAATATTTGGACATTGTGGAGCAGAAACACAAGCTTCGCAAACTTGTTTGAGTACTTCTACGATGCATGTTCTATAGAAGACATAATTTGAATCTTTTACATGTGCCTTTAATAGAATCATTAACTTTCATGACAGAAATAAACATGTAGATATTTTTCCTAAATGATCCATTCATTAACATTGGGATTAGAAAATAAAGACAAATCAAAATTCATTTTCAATATGGCCTTATCCTAGAATCTGAAGTCAACTACATGCTGTACATTGAAGATTTTGTACCTATGGTACTAGAAAAATTTTACCATTATTTTTCAAGAACAAAATAAATAATCCAAAAGAGGTATGTGTAAATTAAACATAAATATAAGTATTAGGTGATAAAAAATTTATAATAAAATATGATTAAGGCAGGATGAAGTGTCTTGAAAATTATAAATATTCAGACAAGTAAGGTGTATTTTACTTTTATAATTGAAGTAGATTATAATGGTGCAAACCACATTGAAACTGCAATCTGTTTCAAAAAAAAGTTTTTGAGAATTCTAAAAACACCTTTTTATTTAATATTTTAATGAAGTGTAACTACTTTATTATAGTTCGAATTATTTCTCTGAGTTACTTTGAGAAAGCTAGCAAATTCTACCCTGGAAACACTTCAGGGATGAAATATTAAAACATGTAATAATATTTACGATACATATTCCAGATCTCAGGAGATGAACTTGATTGATATATTGAAGACATTAAATAGAATTAAAAGACAAATGGTAAAATGATTTTTTAACGTACACAATGAAGGTTAAATATCTTGTACATGTCAATTATCCAAACACTGTTTATTACAGTATTATACAGGACAAATATTATAAGATGATTATTTCTTTTTAATTCAGCAAAGCTTTATTAAATATTTACTGTGTGCAACACATTGTGTAGTCATTCAGGATATACTGTTGAGCAACATCAAAGAAGTCTTTAAACCTCTGGCCTTATAGAATCAAGAGTCCAGATGAGAAGATAAACGTCAAGAAAAAACTGTGGATAATAATAAAGAAGGAAAGATACATGATTCCAATAGAATTCTTCCCAATTTCTCCAAGGTACAGTGATTGAGTTATGAATTATCATAATAACTGAATTAGACCCAGGGTGGAAAATGGGTGGAGTTGGGAGAGCTTTCCAGTCAGAAAGAAAAGAATGTTCAACACCCCTGAGGTTCCATGTGCATGGCCTGTTGGAGGAAGTGAGAGAGAGCCAGTGACTTAGGAGAGGTGGAGAAGTCAGATAATGCCCACACTGGGAACCATGTTAAAGACTGACCACATTATTTGAAGCCAATAAGACACTGTTGTGGAAGATTCTGTCATCAGTGGCCAAAGAGGAACGAATAAGGAGGACAAGACAGCATTAGGGAGCTACTCAATCATCCCAGGCCAGTGGTAATGGCAGTGTGATATAAGGTGGTAGAAAGGAAAGGAGAGGGATAGACAGAATCAATCAATAGTCAATAGATAAAATAGACAGGATTAGTCATGGATTGGGTAGGATTTGAGAGTTGAGAGATACAGGGGATATTTTAGGATATCATAAATGCCATTATGTATATGTTTAGTCATTTATTTGGAAAATAAGTAAACATTTGGCTATAGAGGTATGAAGCAAAAATTAGATAAAATTGTGTAATAATTTTACATATAAAAAAATGTTTCGGTTGAGTCGAACTCGTAGTGACTCATAGTGACCCTATAGATGGCAATACAATCCCCTGGGCAGAGAAGAGATTACCTGGAAAGAGAGTATGTAGGGTGCATAGAAGAGAACAAAGGATAGGGAATTGAGAAACCTCTAGATTTACTGATTGTACGTAAAAGGATGAAACTTTGAAGGAGGCTGAGAAGGAATGATATCAAATGTTGCAATAACTCTATTGATAGCAGTTGTTCTTAGCTGTCATTGAGTTGGCCCTCGACTCATGACTATCCCATGTGTTCTAGAACAGAACTACTCCTTAGGATTTTCTTGGCTATACCCTTTACGGAAACAGATTGCCAGGCCTTTTCTTCCATGAAGCCACTGGTGGTTTCAAAGCGCCAACCTTTAGCTTAGTAGACTATAGTAAACTGCTTGCACCACCAGGGCTCCTACTGATACCAGTAAAAGATATCAGTAAAGGAGACTTTTTCAAGTGAGAGGGAAGATTCTGAGCGCCGTTGGAGTAAAAATAAATCCCTCAAATAGGACAAATATTCAATCTCGTTATTAATCATAGAAATGAAATCTAAAATATAAGATAGAACTTACATTTATTATATTAGAAATACTTAAATGATTAAGTCTAGAGCTTATTCAAAACACGAATATAACAATCCCCATGCATATAGTTCTAAATTTTTTGGAAGCCCAGGAACCCTGTAAAAAAAAAATGTAACCCTGAAAAAATAACAAGATATATAAAAATAATTTACAAGCAAAGATCTTTGAAGTATACTATTAAATGTTTAAAAAATAGTTTTGATCAGGGGCTTCAGGCCTGGCTCAAGGTCCTGAATACTGGAAGCCAAGCCTGAGATATGTTAAATATTTCAGAATGTTTCTAAGCTTAATAGTATTTTTCTTGAGTTCTCATCCAAAACTTTGGAGGCTAGAAGATACTGGATCATTTTTAAAGTGTCAAAAGGGAAGGGGAAAAATAAAAAAAAAGCAAACAAACACCTGTCTATCCTGAGTTCTGAATCTGGTGAAAATAGCTCTTACGAATGAAGCAAATAATGTTCAGATTAAAAAGAAAGAAACTAACAGAATTTTTTGTCAGCAACCACTTTTGAAAAATATATGACACTTCCTTATAAAACTAAACATATGTCATCCAGCAATTCCATTCCTACATATTATCCAAAAGAAGAAAACAAGTAAATATATATTCACTGAAAAAATAAAAAACTTGTATAGGAATGTTCATAAAAATGCTTTCATAATAGGCTGAAGCAGTCAAAAGGATTCCTCAATAGGAGAATGGATTACAGTATTATGATATATTTACACAATGAAATGCTATGCCACAGTAAAAAGAAATAACCTATTGAGATGTGTAACATAGATATTCCTCAAAAAATCATGTTGAGTGAAAGAAGCTGTATACAATAGCATATAGTATATGAATGCATTTATTTCAAATTCTATAACACACAAAGTAAATACATGGTGGAGAAGGACTTCAAAACAGTGATTGTCTCTCAGGTATGTGAGGTGGTTCGAATGTGAAGAGGCCTTAGGAAACTTTCTGGGATATTTGCAATGTTCTGTATACTTACAAGATTTTGTGTTACACAGGTATATGCATTTATCATGAGACAATAATACTCTACTTGTCACCGAAACTAATCAAAATGATTTTATTTACATAACAATAAAATATTAATATTATGGGATTAAAAAACACTGTTTGAATTTATATATAAATGTTTTAGTACCAGTGAATTAAAACTAGGTAAAATGTGAGAATCTTAGAGATTGATATGTAATTTGAAGATTCCTTCATTTTCTCAAGTCATGGTTTTGTTACCCTCCAAGACACAAGTTCTCGCTTTATACCTCCTCTGCCTTCTCCATTAGATTTTTCTCTTCAATGCTCCAGCTGCATCTTGTGGATGCACCTACCACAATATTTTCTTTCTATATATCTGTCTCTACTACTACACTAGAAACTCTTCTAGGCCAGAGAACGTGTTTCATTTATCTTTATATGTATGGCTAATGGCTGGCACAGAATCTTCCCATAACAAGCAGTCAGTAAATGCTTAGCAAAGCAACATGCAGCCACCAAAGGTAAATAGAAATTTCTTTCCATTCTTTTCCTCTATTATTGTGAAACAGTGAGTTCCTCAACATTGAGTTAAACTAAACCAAAAAACCAAACCTGTTGTTGTCGAGTAGATACTGACTCATAGTGACCCCATAGGACAGAGCAGAACTTCTTCATAGAGTTTTCAAGGCTGTAATCTTTACAGAAGCTGACTGCCACATCCTTCTCCCCGGAGTGGCTGGTGGGTTCAAATCACCAATCTTTACAGTTAGTAGCTGAGTGCTTAACCATTGCACCACCAAGGCTCCTTTGGGTTAAACTAGACATTACCAATTCAAATGTCTAATGCCCAGTTAATGTAAATGTGTAAGATGGACCAGGTCAAAGATCTTTTTGCATATGTAAAAATTGGAAAACTCTTGTCCTATCTCAAGGGGGTCATGTACTCCTCAAAGCCTGCTAAGTTTTGTTATGTAGCAACATGAACTAAGCATTTCAGAGCTTCAGATTTTCAAGAGAAGAAAGAAATTCAACTTTTTCCTAATATAAGCTCCAACTTTACATATTGTATAAATATTTAGGACATGTATATTATAACCCTATTCCAGATTCTGGAAACCAGTTGTGTCCTCTGATGTGGAATTTCTTGGTGCCAAGAAAAGAGTAGTTAAAAATGAGCAATGTTAAGTGATACTCATAATGTGTATTCAACAAGCTCACTAGTGCAATATTTCTTTAGGCTATTCAACTCAGATAAATTGACAGATCTGGTTACATGAGCTATAGATTTAAAAAAAAATGAACAAAGACATTCAGAGTTTTGTTAAACTATGTGTATCTGAGATCTTGACTCTTGATCCAAATAATCTAACAGAATTTATTGGACATATCTTTACTCTTTTGTTTTGTTAGAAAACGAAAATCCTCACAACTGGACCAATAAGCAACGTCATGATAAATGGAGAAAAGACTGAAGTTGTAAAGGATTTCATCTTACTTGGATCCACAATCATGCCCATGGAAGCAGCAGTGAAGAAATCAAACAATGTATTGCGTTAGGAAAAATCTGCTGCAAAAGACCCCTTTAAAGTGTTAAAAAGTAAAGATGTCACTTTAAGGACGAAGGTGCGCCTGACCCAAGCCATGGTGCTTTCAATCGCCTCATATGTATGTGAAAGCTGGACAATGAATAAGGAAGACCTAAGAAGAGTTGATGCCTTTGACTTATGGTGTTGGCAAAGAATACTGAATATACCATAGAGTGCCAGAAGAACGAACAATCTGTCTTGGAAGAAGTACAGCCAGAATATTCATTAGAAGTGAAGATGACTTGCTATGAAACTTCATCTAACATACTTTGGCATGTTATCAGGAGGGACTAGTCCCTGGAGAAGGGCATCACACTTGGTAGAGTAGAGGTTCCGCGAAAAAGAAGAAGACCCTAGATGAAATGGATTGACACAGTGGCTGCGACAATGGGCTCAAGCATAACAATGGTGAGAATGGCGCAGGACCAGGCTGTCTTTCATTCTTTTGTAACTAGGATCATTATGAGTCAGAACCTACTGGACGGCACCTAACAACAACAAAAGTCCTTACTCTCAAACTTAATACAGAAATATAAAACAATTTATTTTTCTCACTCTTACTGTCTCTCTGTCCCCATATTCATAATTCATTTTTTTAAGATTGAAAAGCCCTTAATAATATAGAGTACGTGCTCTGAATTAGGCTAAAGAAATAAAAGTTACTAATTCAAATATGTTTACTCATAATCACAGGAGAACAGAGTTCTTTTAAAGATCATGCTACTTTTTTGAAAGATATATACACACAAACACATATAAATGTGATTATTTGTCTTCGTAAGTTTTGAGCTACTTACAGGAAAATTTTCCACAGATTTTTTTATTTAAAAAACTAGGCTCACATTGCTACCTCTCATTAAATTGTATTATATGTTAGTACTTTGAATATTAAATCACAATAGCGAGTGAGGAACAAATTATTATGATTTTTTTCAATACTGATGATGAATACGTTATTATGTTCTTTATGATACTGCTGTGTGAGAAATTATTCTATAGAGATAATTTTCCCTTCCATTCTCTGTGAAGTTACAAGTGGAATTATAAATTAAAACTTGATAAAGTAGTTTAGTTAGCTAATTTTTTTTTTTTTTTATTAAAAGCCTGTACGTTTAGACATTTGCAGCCGAAACACATTAAGTGACAATTGGGTACAATGCATGATATATTGTCATATTATAGCATAGCTCTGTAAGACCGCATAGGATAAGAAGAAAGAAATGTGGAGGAAGAAAATACCTAATTAATGCAAGTGACGATTCAGGGACTGGATGATGCACAAAGGAAGATTCTAGAATCAATATATTATGACAACTTATTCAAACTGCTAGAAATGAAAATGTAACAACTAAGTGAATTACAACTACCAGTAAAATTTGCATGACTGATACTCAATAATACTCAGCTTGCTCCTGGGATATTCATCATTACTTGCTCTTTTCTGCCAAACTTGTCTAATGAGAGCCAGTCTCTGCAGAAGAGTATCTCTGACTTTATAATGTATGTCAGAGGAAAATTAACAATTTACAACCAACAAATGGAATGTATCTGTTCCATAAAGGCAACCATAACCAAATTCATGTATAACTAGTCTTTTTTTTTCTTTTGGTGACTCTTTTCCTTTAAATATAATGTCATTCACATTTATTTTCCATATTTCTATCTCTTGATATCCTAAAATTATCATAATAATTTTTAATTTACTCTAAACTTTTATCTGACTCCGTCCTACTATCTTAATACAATGCCAAATGTTGATAGGAAGAAAGTTTTAATGACTTTGACAATACAAGTTACTTATTTTCAGGACTATTTTGATAGTAGATATATCCATATATATATATTTTTCCGTTAAGTATATATTGTAAGTAACCATTTGAAATAGAAATAGTTTCTGAATTTCAGTTGAAAGATAGAGCTCTTTAAGCAGTGTCTGTATTATTAATAGGAAAAGCACGTTACCAAGGCCCACTGGGGAAAAAAAAAAATCACTGACTTAATAAACACAGAAACAAAAATAATAATAGTCCAATAACTGTCAAAATATCCTACATGTAGGAATAATAATCCAATTGTATAGCATTGCAGAAGGAAAGTGAGAAACAAGTGAGAAGATGATGTGAATGAATCATTCTTTTCCATTGAATCAGGACATTGTTTCCCATTCTTTCCAACACAGTCCAGTATCAGTTGCCAAGATTTGACTCCTACTCATGGCAACCCCATGTTTGTCAGAATACAACTATGCTCTGTAGGGTTTTTAGTGGCTGATTTTTCAGAAGTAGATGGTCAATTCTTTCTTCTGAGTTGCCTCTGTGTATTGTCAAACCAACAAACTTTCCCTTAGCAGCTGAGTGCATTACCCATTTGCACCACCCAGAGACTCCTCCAAACACAGTAGTCAATACTAATTGAGTACTTTCTATGAACCAATGCTTTCAATGCTGAATGCTGTCTATATATTTTGTCAATTAACCCTTGCTATGAAACTATCCAACAGCAAAACCTCTTTAATCATTACCTTACTCTCTTCTAATTTTTGCATAATTCTGGTATTTTAATAGGATATCATCTATTTCTTCTACGTTATCTAATTTGCTGCAGGCAGTTATTATTTCTATGCAAATTTTTACATTTTCTTTTGTTCTTTATCAGCTTCACAAGGGATTTGTCTATATTTGTTTAAAAACAAATAGATTTTAAAAATGCTTATTCTTCCTACCATTTGGAGGTTCATTTTATCAATTTAATTTGATTTTTATTAATTCTCTATTGAGAATGTTTCCTGATTTGTTTTTAAAATTTATCAAAATAAATGCAGATGTTTCTTTTCTGTATTTTTAGACAATTATGTTATTTAAGACTACAAAATTCACGTGAATACCACTTTCATTGTGTCCCATAAGCCTTAAGTATACGGCGTTCTTCCTTTTGCTGTTTCCTAGATATTTTTAATCTCTTGTTGATTTCTTCTTTGTTCTATAAGCTAACTAGCAATGTGTTTAATTACCACATAGTATTTAATTAAAAAAAGTTACATATATATATGTGTAATTTTTATTAGATTCTGAATAAAGTGACATTAAAATCTTTATTTTAATCTACGATTTTAATCTGTAATATAGAAAATTGCATGATCAATATTTGTAAATGTTTCCTGAACACATAAAAGTATTCTTTATTTCAGAGATATAATATTAAACACACACATATATTCTTCCTATATAAATATTAACATAAATATAAATAACAAAACTTTTATTTCATAGTTGTCTTTACTTCTTTTTGCCAGACTAGTTCTGAAGGCAGTTATTAAAATCTTCCAAGATAATTGTATTTTATCAATTTATCCTTCCATTTCTAAAACTTTAGTCCTTCTTTTAGATACTTCACTTTCAAAACCTACAGGTCTATTATTACTATGTCTTCTTCTTACATGTTTTCTGCATCATTACATAAGGTCCCTCTTCATCTATTTAGGGCCTTTAACCTTAAATGCAATCTTGTTACCTCTGTTCGGTCCCTTATTTTCAAATTCCCTTATTTAATTCTAAAATTTGTCTCTTTTACAGCATTTAGCTAGGTTTTGTTCCTAAACTAAATGCACGATTCTATTATTTTTTGGAAAAAAAAAAAAAGATGAGGGGAGGCATACATATTAGAATGTATGAACAGTGACATAGCTAGTATTACTCCATTTTATATTATTTTACATTTAATGTTTTCTTCAATTGTCTGCAATATACTTGCCAATAAAGGAGGCAAGTCCTAAGTCTTTTGTCATTTCTTGGAGAAGCTAATGTAATAGGCAACAGTGGAATCAAAACAATTTAAACAAGAAAAATATTGGACCAGCATACTGAAGTTTAGCACATTTAAAATTTAGGTATTAAAATATCAGTTAAAAAAAATGTATTTGTATTGGTAGTAATTTACATGTAAAAAATAAGTTTTGCTTAACAGTAAATACAATATGAGACAGATATGACAGGTAATTCTAGGCTACATTAATAAAAACAAAGTGATAGTGCCAACTGACTTGTATGCTCCAGATCTCATGAGGTCTACTTATAAATTTATGATTATTTTATTTATATTGCATTTTCATAAGTATCAATCATTAACAAGTAAAATGAGTCTAAAAATTCAGAGAAAACAATTATACTTATTATTTTTAGAAGATTCTTTCTCATGGTTTTATGTCTCTGTTGCCCATTATCTACTCATTTTTAGTTCTATATTTATCTTCCATTGACAAGTATAATACAGGATAAAAATGGACCTGCAAATAATTAGTAGCATTATTTCATTGAAAAATTGGTGTGCACAATTAAAAACATTATAAATGTAGAAGTGAAACTATTTTTAAGACTATTTTCAAGCTATATGTTGTACTGTCTCATGAATTTACATATTCATATCCTGTAAAGTTATTGAGTCTCTGTGGGTTCTCTAGGTAAAGTGTTACTACTACTCCATGTTTCTCTTTTCCTATATTACAGATAATTACGGAGACAATTTCTTAAACAATCCTAAACATACCAAAGGCAAATCAGTTGATTAGCAGAATTACTATTTAGCATTAAAAAAAGAAAACACTGTCTTCAAGTAGATTCCAACTCATAGCTACTCTATAGGACAGAGTAGAACAGTCCAATAGGGTTTCCAAGAAGCAGCTGGTGGATTTGAAATGCTGATCTTTTGGTTAGCCGGCTGAGCTCCAATATTTAGCACAGCTGCTGAGAATTCTAAGATAGGTTGGAGACCCATGATTTAAGTTGAGTTATTAAGTAATATGTATGTAAACAGGAATGATTTTCTTCGGCTTTTGTTTTTGTTATAACTGATTCATAATATATCTGTAATAGGTAGATTCTAAGTGAGGTCTCCATGATCTCTGCCTCTTGGCATTCACAACCATATGCAATCCACTCGTCTTGAGTGTAGACAAGACCTGTCATTTGCTTCCCACCAATAGAATATGGGAAAGGTTACAGTATGTATATAATTACATGTACATTATTATGTTACACAAGGTTGTAACGTGTCTTGCTAAGTGTAAAAACGACTTGGGGGCAGTGTCTGACCTCCTCCAACCACACAAGGGGGAAGGAGAACCAAGATCAACAGTGCAAGGCTGACTCCCATGAGGTGGAGGCCAACAAGCCTCCTCTCTCATCCATCTTTACTAATTCTGACACCAACCGTTCCTCGCACAGCACTCTCTACTTCTCTGCTGGGTTCAATAATTCATTGCAATGGCCACACAGAAATCACAGACCATATTCATGATTATGGGGTTTATTATGGAAGTAGAAGTTGAAATTCAGTCTCAGGAATACTCAGGATATAGTTCTTCAATCAGGACAGCCTCTTCCCGACTGTGCTCGCAGGCGGGCCTCTCCCCGGCCCTAGGCCTCTGCCCAAAGACACTCAGTTTTCTCTCTCCATGGCCCAGGAAGCCCACCACATCATCTCCTGCAGCTGAGTCTCTCCTGCCACTGCTTCTCACCATCTTCAGGGTTACATCTCACTGTCTCTCTGTCTTCTGGTCCCAGGAGCCTCCCAGCACAGGGATCCCAGGTCCAAAGGACGCATCAGCTTCTGGCTGTTCTTCGTTGTTGGTGGTGGAATCTTCTCTCTGCTATGGAACTGGCTCTCTTTTAAAGCAAAACTGACCAATCCACTTGATGGGCCCCAATTACCCTATCACCACAGTCCCCCCCAATCACCTGGGTGCTAGTCACAAGACCATGGTTAGAAAGGCCACACAAAAGTAATCAATCACACCACACTAAGGGACTCTTCTCTGCTGGCTTTGACAAAGTAAGCTGCCATGTCATGAGACATCATATGGAGAGGGCCATGAGGTAAGGAGCTGAGGGTAGCCTTTGGCCAATAGCCAGCAAGAACTTGAAGCCCCAGTTAGGCAGCCTCCAAGGAAGTGATGAATGCTGCCAACAACCTGGGGAAGCTTGGAAGGGAATCTTTTCCAAATAGAGCCTCAGATGATTCACAGCCCTGGCTGATACCTGCATTCCAGCTCTGTGATACCCTCAACAGAGGACCCATCTAAGCTGTGCCTGGACTTCTTAGCCACAGAAACAGTGAGATAATAAATGTGTGTTGTTTTAATTTACAAAGTGTTTGGTAATACTGCTATGCAGCATGAATAACAATTTCAATGTCTGTCTTCAAATAATATGTGAGGTTACTTGCTAAATATTTTAGATGACTATTGATTTGTAACTGTATCTACACTGGCAGCCAGAAGAATCACTTATTTTCATCTTACATCAGTCCAGAGAAAGATCCTTTTCTTGTAAAAGCTATGCTCAATGTTTCCTTGCTTTAATCAGTCATATCATTGTGATTTCTAATATGAGCCTTTTGTATTCACTTGTTAAATACACAGAGCAAAATGAAAAGGGTGATCCTCAGTGACATTTTTGTATAAAAGCCAATAAACATATTGAGAAGCATGCCTCTGAATCTTTTTTTTATAAAGCACAATGTATTCATACTAATAATTCATTAGAGTACTAATGGCATGGCCTGTTGTATTCTCTGGCTGTTAAATAATATTGTTAAATAGAAGAGACTATTATGGTCTTCTCTTCACCCCACAAATGACCTATATATCATTAAAAAACACATTATTATCATCTGATACCATTTAAAGTACTTCCGTTTATTTTGCAACTAACTCATCAGAATGATTGCTTGAAGAGATCTCTTAACATTGACTGTGCTTAGTGTCACTCAGGCGGTGCCTTAAAATAAACATATTAATTTGCATGTCTTAACTTTTTCATATTATAAGCTCAGGGGAAGTATTATTTAAGTCTTATGTATTTCTTTCAAATCTCACAGTGCTCACCCCTTTACTTTGAAGATAACACATCTAAATAAAGATTGTCCTCATAAGATCACATGATTAATAATTCTACAATTCCTATTTTTAGGAATCCTGAAACTACTTCTACTCTTTTTAGAAAGAAAACAGAAAAATCATTTAAAAGAAAGTGAAAAGGAAAAAAAAAAGTTTACAAATGATGGCTAGACTTAGGAAATACAAAAAGAAAAAAGAAAAAGACATGAGCAAAGAAAGGAAGCAAGGAAAGGGGAAAGGAAGTAAGGAAAGATAGAAAGGAAAGAAAACATGTTTCAACAGTTTTATCTTCCACAATGAACTGAGTGATTTATTATAGCTAATTCCAAAGTAGATCATCTATGAAGAAATTTCTTTACTACATAACTACAATGACAGATTATATATTATTTTATAATGATGTGTTTAATGACTTTAAGGGTTGTACTGTAGGCTCTGTTATTGGATAAGTATTCATATATCTATTCTAAATAGTAATAGTTATAGGAGCAGAGGAGGAGTGGGGAGAGTAGGAGGACTTTTAATGCTTAAAATAATCTTTGAGTAGTCCCCTGACTAACTACTATTTAATTACATCTATTAAGCATATCCACTGCTTGATAACTAGAGCAGATTATTTTATCCAAGAGAAAATATTAAAAAATGGACATTAGAGTCTTGGATTTGCTGTCATGGTATATAATTCTACTAATTAGTAAAATAGTCATCTTCAAGGTGATTTCTTTTGATATTTAAAGGAGACAATCCACCCTACCAAAATTAATAGTTCATAGTGAATTAAACAGGTCACATTAGCAAAAAAAAATGCAACATTAGTTTGTTATATTATTTCAAGACAGGAAAGATAAAGGTTCCAAGAACTAATTGACCTATAGGTTTATAAATCAAAATAAGATAATAAAATACATCTTAAAATGTAGGCAGTGGATCACAGGGGTGCTGGCTTCCCTAATATATAAGGTGTTATGCATAAGCAAATTGACTGAAGAATTCAAAATCATTCTGCATTTTCAGAATTACAAGAAAGGCAGCATGTCTTAGTAGAGAAAGGTGATTTTTATTTCAGGCCACATTCTATCAGTGTTTCCACTGACAGTTCAGTATTACCTGTACTTTATCTAGATTAAGCCTTAACATAACTCTTTCATCAAATCTGCTACCCTGACTTGTAAGTGACTGATTCTAATGGAATTAGATGAAAAGAAGACAAAGGAAGTGCTGTCATGCCCACACCAACAGCTTTTCTACCCAACATGTACCATTATTTCCTCTAAAGATTTCAAATTTGACATTGAACAGGAGGGTTCACCAAGTACAACCTTGAAGCAATTGCCATCACTGAGTATGTCAAATGGGTTAGTAGAATTTTCTCCTGAATTATTTTTTTCCAAAGCAGAAGTTTGGAGATTAAATGTATCTTTGTAACATTTACTGAAATGCATGGATTAATTTTTTTAGCTAGCTTTTTTAGCAGTCTCCTTGTGTGTCATTAACCCTATAATGCATTATTTAATAAACATTAAATTCACTGACTTTCTTTTTTTAATTTTACAAGTATTTTCCTCAAATCTTCAGTGACAATATTTAATCTGGATCATTTATACAGTTATTTATTCAAAACAAAGTTACTAGTCTACTATGTGACAGGCACTGCATTGTAGATAAAATTAAGTGAGACAAAAAATCCCGGCTAGAAACTTATGGATAGCAAAGATAGACAAGTGAGCAAAGAGATAAATACAATGTGGTATATCTTAAAACAAGGTGTATACTGAATTGGCCAGCATGTTCAACCTCACTCTCCCTGGCAGGTACAAGGAAGGTAATAACTAAACTAAGTCTTGAATAACCACCATGAAGGACACCTCAGTAGAGAAGACAGTTGATGTTCTATAGCATTAAGTCTTAGGGCCTACATCATACTCTGAGAACTGCAAGCAGCGTGGTAGTATTAAAGCTTTGACTGAGTTTCGCGTATTAGCAGGAAATGACACTAGAAACTTTCTATATTCGTTGTATGAAATGCCAGGTGTCTTAGTCATCTAGTGCTGCTGTAACAGAAATAGCACAAGTGGATAGCTTTTAACAAAGAGAAATTTATTTTCTCACAGTCCAGTAGGCTACAAGTTCAAATTCAGAGAGTCAGCTCCAACGGAACGCTTCCTGTGTCAGCTCTGGAAGAAGGTCCCTGTCGTCAGTCTTCCCTTGGTCTGGGAGGTTCTCTGCACAGAAATCTCAGGTCCAAAGGACACGCTCTGCTCCTGGCACTGCTTTCTTGGTGGTATGAGGTTACCATGTGTCTCTGCTTGCTTCTCTCTTTCATATCTTAAAAGAGATTGGTTTAAGGCACTATCTAATCTTGTAGACCTCATCAGTATAACTTCCGCTAATCCATTTTATTACATCATAGTGATAGAGTTTACAACACATAAGGAAATCACATCAGATTACAAAATGGTACACAATCATACAATATTGGGAATCATGACCTAGCCAACTTGACAGATATTTTTGGGGGACACAATTCAATCTATGACACCAGGTTTTTTGGACCTCTTTCAAGTAGGCAGTGGGAATACACTTAAGGATTTTTAGTAGGAGTGTGACAAGGAAGATTTGTGTTTTAGAATAATCAATTGAGTTTCAGAATGTAATACATTAAGTTTTACTTTCTTTCTAAAAAGATTGACCCAATCTAAGGCAATGGCAGAGACGATGGTAAGGGAAGAAAATGAAAGATATTAGAGATTATCAAGAAATCTAATTAACAGGACTTAATATCTAATTAGAATTTGTCTCAGAAGAGGAAGAAGAGATAAATCAGTCAATCAATAAAAAGACTGCTTCAGAGACTAACACTCCCTTGAGTTTGCAGTGTATCCCACAGCAGTTAAATCCTAAAAAGACAGAGATCCTTTCTCATTCAACCCTAACCCATCAGTACTGGGACTGGTTCCGTTGACTAAATTTTGGTTCACTTAACTAGTGGCACCTTAGAAGAAAGGCTTGGCAATCTGCTTCCAAAGTCACAGACTTGAATATCCTCTGGAACACAGTTCTACTGTGACACACGAGTTGCCAGGAGACAGAAATGATTCCACAGCAACAATTTTTTTTTGATTTGTTTTTGTTTTTTAACCATATCTTGTGTTCTTGTAATCCTAGGTATCTGCCCAAGATGTATACCTTTAAGTCATATATTCTTCTATGTGTCCTTGTTTCCATATTTTTTTGGACTTCTTTCCAGTCCCAACTTCCTTCTGTTGCCTTCATTCCCAAAATTTTCCACTGTGCTCTCTCAATCTTCATTCCACAATTCATATACTTAATTATATCTTCATTGCTGAATATTTTCCCAATGGAATTTTGATTCTCCCTGACTACCAATTATCGTTCGCATACCCTCTCATTTTGAGGGAATTTTCTCCCACATTTCTCAGTCATTAGGGGAAGATATGTTACCTGGACCTTCTCAATTCCAGTGACCTTTTCTTCTACTATATTTTAGCTGTCAATTTTAAGACCAAAATATGGACCTTATTCTCCTCTAGAAGGTTCTACCTCTGAAAACAATTGAGTAAATTATTCTGTTTTTCTAACACTGTTACTCTCACTTCTAAATGCTTTGACTTTATTGATTCTTAATTAAATTAACTTCTTAATTTCTCTTTACCAGCCCCTATTTTATTGAAACATGTTTTATCATATTTCCTCTGTGATTTTATAATCTGTAGCCAGTAATGGAGTAATGTTAATCACCAGAATCATAAAATGTTTTGAATTAAATGTTATATTGGGTCATGTTATTGAAATGTTTACTCATTCAGTAATTTCATTGTATTTGAAATTTGTCGTCAGGTTCTTACATTTTCTCTCTCTCTCAAATTCCTAATCTTGTCTATAACACTGTCAATATTCTTATCACCTTTAGATTTCCCCTAAGTTATTTGGGAATATAGTAAATTATGACCTGCTCAGTCATAGAAATCCAAACCCAACTATGAAAAGGCATTTCTTAAAGGTAAAATTTTACTATGCTTTTGAGAGGGGAGAAGATAAAAAGTTTGACAGCATAGTAAATTACTGGAATTTAGATTTTTCTTTTTTTGCTGTAAAAAAAAAAAGGTCTCTAAGCCACTCCGGTTAGGGTACATACTTAAAATGTTACATACTTATATGTAATTTCTTCAAACACTCTATTTTGAAGAGAAATAAATCTGGCTATTTTTGTTTTGTTTTGTTTTGACTTTGTGAATCTTTTTTCTTTTTATTTAATATATTTAGAAGGATATAACATTCCTACAACAATTTTTCTTTCCAAATAAATTGTAACATTAACATGTTCCCTCAGCCAAAGACATATATACTAACTGCTGTTATTTTTACAACTCATAACTCATATAGGGTTACTATGAATTGGAATTGACTCAATGGCAAGGGGTTTGGTTCCTCTTTTGGTTTATATTTACCAAGGTCTGTAGGTGGCACAAGCACTTTGTGCTCAACTGATAACCTAAAGGTTACAATTTGAATCCACTCAGAGTTATTGAGGAATAAAAGGCCTGGTTATCTGATTCCATTAAGATTATAGCCAAGAAAATCCTATGGAGCACTTCTACTCTGTAATACATGGGGCCACCACGAGTCAGAATCATTCAACAGCAACCACTACTAGCAACAACAACTATATTTACATGCTATTAAATAGATGTTCTTGAGCCTACCCCATGTACACGTATTATGCATCTTTCTACTTGTGTGTGCTCTCTGAAAGCCATAATCTAGAAACGAGCTATAGTATTAAATTCACTAATGTTATGTCATATTTGAATGCACAAAATATGTAAAATAAAGTTCTTGTAATATAACATCAACCTCATAAATTACTTTAAAGAAGGGACAAACGATAAGGGCAGCACATAAGTTTCTAATCAGAAATTACTTAATTTACTTCCAAGATTTTCATTACGTAGTTAAAGTAAGTAATTGCTTCCAGAATATAATCACCAAGCCCAACAAAATACCAATCTATGAATCTGTAGACTCCTAATTTTGTAAATGCCTAAAGTAAAAGTAATCTCAAATATCTGGAAGAAGAAACATTATAAGGGATGCATATCCATGGTTGTAAGGCTCTATGAGAATATTTGCCTGAAGTATTTCTTCCTAGTGCCACTGAATATTCAAGGAATCTACCAAAATATGTCTGATGATGCATCTCAAAAATATTAGTTAATAAATCTAAATATATATAATGTCACATTCAGTGATACTATTTACAATATGAAGCAAATATAGTTCTGATGTTATAGCCAAGATTCTTGATTGCCATATTTTGACTTGCTGGTGTTTTACTCCATTTGTAAAGAATCGCAAATAAGTTGGTGTTGATTACAAGATTTGACATTTACAGATAATTTCCCTTTAAAAATAATTGACTAAAATAATCATGGATAATTTCAACTCAAATATGCTTAATTTCATGGGAGAGACAAAGCATAGGGTTCAAAAACTTCTGGGAAATTATGCATAACCCTGGGTATCTCCAAAGGAATGTGTTGTGATTTACAAAGCATGTATCTCAAATTTGCATTCCAGTTAATTCCAACTGCATAATGGCACCTTCTATTTAAATTTGTAATTATATTTCAGCATAAAAGAGGTGTCATATAGGTAATACAACACTTTATTTCTGCCTTTGTGAATTTGCACTATGGAATCACTTCTAATTCAGGAGCAATGAATTATTATCCTATTCCAAGTAATTGCAAGATTCTCTAAAGCAATCTGAATCACGACCATCACATTTGTAACTAGAAAACTTTTAGCTTTGCTCGAAGGAGAGTTTTACTTTGTTTTCTTTTATATTTGTTATTGTTTTGTTTTAAAGAGTAAGGAGCTGCCACGGCATAACTCTGGAAAAGTTCTGAGTTTCCCTTCTCTCTCTGCTTTGAGCTCTCTCCTCAAATGTCACAGGGTCCTTGCCTCTCTGTTCACATTTAAGTATAAGAGACTAAAAAACCACTTGTAAGAATTCTATATCTGGACACAATACATTAATTATTTAACTTTAATATAAATAAGTTGTGTTGCTAACATTCTTATTACATGAGGACCCCTACTGTCCAAATATGTAGGTCTTTTTTCTGAACTTTTTCAGTCTCTTCATAGAAGGATCATTCTATATTCTGGCTGTGATTCCTGGCTATGGGCATTCTGCTCAGGGGAACAGGAGAGAACTCTTTTATTCCCTAGGCTGTCTTATTATCTAATGCCCCTGTTTCAGCTCCTTTACACTTGCATTCCAAAGATCTGTGGCACGTTGAATTAATTCTTGTACCTCTTGCCTTTTAAATGGGTGGGGGTGGGGTAGCCTCCTAACTGATCCAAGTCAGTTGGCCCTTGTAATTTAAGAATATTTTAACACACTTTAAAACCAGCCCTTGCTTTTCAGTCCCTGGTACACTCCATCAATTACCTAGTCTTTCCTGAGTTTTTCCAGGAAAATCCAATTGCTTCTCATTGACATCGGCTTATGTAGGCACTTAATCTTGACCTCTCTCAGTTCTGCTATGACATTTACAACCCTCCATCTGCTCTCTGATCACACATGTTATGGTTTGGTATTGCAGATGCTTTCTAGTGTTGTTTAAGATGGAGTTGTGTTTTGTTTCCTTTTCTTTAGCTTTGGAAGAGAAAGGGATATAAATGTCTTTACTCTACTATCTTGAATCTTGAAACAATTAGAAATGAGACTTGAGGACACAAAAGAAAGGGATACAAATGTCTTTTCTTCACTATCTTGAAATGAACAATCAGAAATAAGTGTAAGGAACAGAGTCAAAAGATTTAACTTGGAAGTGATTGATTGGACATAGGAAATGAGCGACAGGGAGAAGTCCAAAATGCCTCTCACCACTTTCAATATTTCTACATTCTTCCTTTTCTCGTATTTGTCTCTTTCTAGTCACAAAAAAGTAATTTTTGAAGCTTATAATAAAGTTAACTATGGTTTACATAAAATCTGGAGAGTTAGATTCAAGTCTAAAGTTTATTATTGGCTAATCATATAATCTTCAGTTGTCATATTTCCCCTCTCCATCTCAATTCCAGATTCTGGTTATAGGGAATGTATTAGAGAGCATTATGTGCCATCTTGAAAATTTTTAAATTGCCATATATTTTACATACTTTTTCATTAACTCCTTATAAAAATTACAGCTGCTATTTTCCCTTGATGTTTAGCAAAGACTATGAGTTATAACAAGGGTATATAATGAGTTCAGGGTTATAAAGTTTCACTATTACAGGAGAGTAGCCATGTAACTTTCAAATTCTCAAATGATTTTGTCTGAACATTTGGCATTGTTGATCACAGCCACTTTGGATTCTGTGACTCTAATTCTTGACTATTTCTTCTCAATGTTCTTTGTAGATGCTTCTGATGTTTGCAGTTAAATATCAATATTTTTTAGGCTCTTTACTCAGCCTTCTGCTCTTCTCATGTTGAATATGGCATTTGGATGACTTCTTTAGTCAATTTTGCTACAGCTGTCACTAATAAGCCTGTATATTATGAATTAATATATAATGCTATACAGATTGCTATACAATGTAAAAATATAAACGTGCAGAATAAAGTAATGTTTTTAATGGAAACATCCAATTACCGACTGTGTAATGCTGACTACATTTGGTTTTAAATCTCAGTGTCTTCATATATAAGCATATAAATGATAATACCAGTGCTGCCAATTTCTCAGGAATGTACGGAAGAAATGAGATAATCTGGGTTTTTTTTTTGGTAATCTTTACAGGAGCAGATCACAGGTCTTTCTCCCACAGAGCAGCTGGGTAGGTTTGAACTACCAACCTTCTCGTGCCACCAGGGCTCCTTCTCTCAGCTTTAGATAGTCTGAATACTTCTTTATTTCCCCTTCTTTTGTTGGAAGTTATTTTCAGTTAGTATTCTATTCTAATTTTATGGGTTTTTTTTTTCTCTTTCAGCAGTTGAAAAATGTTACTTCATCATCTTCTGTCTTGCAGAGTTTTTTTCACTAGAAGTCTGCAATATATCTTATCTTTGTTCCTAGCTGTATATTATGCATTTTATTTCTGGCTACCTTAAAGAATATTTCTCTATCTTTGATTTTCAGCCGATTAAACATGAGTTTTCTAGTAGTACTGTTTGTTTGCTGGTTGGTTGTTGTTGTTTTTTTCTTTTTTTACATAGCAATCATTTGACCTTTTTTTTTAACATGTAAAATTCAGTGACATTAATTACCTTTATCATGTTGTTTATCCTTCACCAGTATTTTTTTTTTTTAATTTTCCCATCCCCTAAGCAAGAACTTCCTCCTTAACCCTCCCTCCCACTCCTAGTAACCACTAATAAATTATGGTCTCTACACATTTGCCTATTCTACTTATTTCATATAAGTGGGAATATACAGCATTTGTCCTTTTAGATTGACTTACTTCACTCAGCATAAGGTTTTCAAGATTTCTACATGTTGTAGTATGTATAAAGGAGTCTTGGTGGTGCAATGGTTAAGTGCTGGGCTGCTAAACAAAAGGTGGGCAGCTCTAACCTACCAGCTGTTCTGAGGGGAAAAAAGACCTGTTGATCTTATCCCCTAAAGATAGCAGCCTAGGAAACTCTATGGAGCAGGTCTACTTTGTCATACAGGGTTGCTATGAGTTGGAATCAACTTGAAGGCACACAACAACATGTAACATGTATCAGGACTTCATTTTTGTATGTGTGGCAGAGTAATTTTCCATTTTATGTATGTACCACATTTTGTTTACCTATTCATTTTTTGATGGGCATGGTTAGTTGGCTTTGTTTTGTATTTTAGCATTTTACATGGCTTTGTGCTCTCTGAAATTTTTGATCTGTGATTTAATGTCTATCATCTTTTGGAATATTTTCAGTCATTTTTTTTTCAAATATTTTGTCTACTTTCCTCCCTCTCAATTCCCTTTCTGTGATTTCAATTATAAATATGTTAGACTGTTTGATATTGCTCCACAGTTCTCACATGATCCATTCTGTATTTTTTTTTAACTCTTTCTTTGTTTTTCAATTTTGATAATTTATCTTGAACTATCTTCAAGTTCACTAATCCTTTCCTTGGTTCTGACAAGCCTACTGATTAAGAATTTGAAGACTTTATCTGTTACTGTTTCACTTTGGAAAGATAGCTACTGACTTTCACCTAACTATAATATCCAGAGGTATATCAAACAAATTATTTTGCACTCTATAATGTTTTCCAAATTTTGAGTATATTTACTCCTTTTTTCTCTGATGCATGTTACACTTTAAGAATCATTCACTCAATAGCTACACTGAATCATTGGAGCAACTTGCTTTTGTACTGTTCATTTTGAAAAGGGATTAAATGGAACATACTAAGCCCTAGCTCTGGGCAAAAAAAAAAGAAAATATAATGTGAAGTTCCCTGTATTGTACACAATAAAAAGGAAGAGAAAAAGCAAACATAATTTTAATGCAATCTTCTAAAAATGGGAAACTTCCTTTCACCTGCAAGATCTATTTTTGTAACAAGCAATTATGGTGCTATAAAATAATTTCAGAGACATTTTCCTAATAAGAGTGACTCAAATAGCTAAATGAGTCAATTACCAAAGAATCCCACTGTGAGGGGTTTAGATTTTTACAGGTTTTAGAATACACACACACACACACACAAATCAGTTGTATAACAGAAAAGAATTATAACCCTAAAATGAAAGGTACATGAGAGTCATCATATAGAAAAAGGGAAGCAGATTTTAAAATAAACTCCCATTTTCAAGGAGAATATGTTATTTAAATCATTTTCTGGAACCAAAAGGAGACTTACAGTTAAGGTAGAAGTAACAGTGGAAGCATTGTCAAATTCTCTAGCAATGCTATGTTTCTAGGAGGTGATTTAAAACTGTAAGAATATATTGTAATTTAAGTAAATAGGTAAATTTAATGAACTGGAATCTACCAATTTAAAAGGTCTGAAAATAACCAGCAGACCTCTTGCTACAAGGTTACCGAAATGTCTAAACCAAAAATATTTTCAATAGCTGAAATACTAAAAATAGCGTAGTTCCTCCCATTTAAACACTATAAAAACACTGGTAATCTGAGGAAGTACAGAATCACATTTTAACACATGAGAGAGACAAATACTAAGGCAGAAAAATGTAAGAACTACCACTAAGCAAGAAGAAAACAGAAATTTATAAAATTTTAACATAGGAAATTGAGGATAAAAATATTCATGAGCTTGCTAGTATCACTTATTTTTAAAGTCCTGTAACAATCTCTGAACATCCAGTAATGGTGACAGGAAAGAGGAATGAATTTCAAGACAATGAGATTCACCCAACGATAAAAGCTACCACCATATTTTTCACTATACATTCAATATTTTATTTAAGTAGCAAATCCCTCTCTTGTACTATGAAACTTTTAACTACTTTGTCTCCTCAGGGCAACTCCTACAGATAATGAATAATTTAGTCATAATTCTAATTAAAAACTGAGTAGGAGCCCCACAGCCTGTGAGAGTTACAGGGCAGAGTCACTAATTATCTATTACTTCAATTTGTGGTCTGAAATCGTAGGTAGCTTCAGAAAAGTATGTATAAAATTAGCAATCCAGATCAGACCAGTTTCTCACAACAGTACTGAGATATTATTGATTTCACAGTCAATGGGTCTTACAGACTTTCCCAATTGCCTTTAAAATTTATATCTTCTCTTTTTTCAGAAAATATATACACTCTTAAAATGGATATGAATAAATAAAATATTAAAAAATATCCATCTTTAATTGCAATATAATAATAATTCTTACAATACTTCTTTTACTAATAGCCGATCTTCCAAATGGGTTAAACTTAGTTTATAAATTTTCAGAAATTTCATTTCAACTTGTATATTAAATATACAAGTCTAATATCCTATCCATGCTTATAAAATTAAGCAGAAATGCAAAGTATTTCAAATGCAAATTCCCAGGTGTGTGTATATATATATGTATGTGTGTGTATATATATATATATATATATATATATAAACCAAATATATATTTATACACAAATATATATATGTATATATATATATAAACCAAATCCATTGCCATCAAGCTGCTTCTGACTCAGAAACCCTACAGGACAGAGTAGAACTGCCCCATAGGGTTTCCAAGGAGTGGCTGGTGGATTCGAAAGGCCGACCTTTTGGTTAGCAGCCCAGCTCTCAACCACTGCACCACCAGGGCCCACTATGTGTGTGTATACACACACACACATACACACACACACACATATCTTACTCTTTGTGTAGTAAAAGCCCAACACAGTAAAATCTACTACCATAGTTTTGCATGAAGCAGTTTCTGGTACTAAAAAGAAGCTGTAGTCACATGTATGGAAACAGTCAACAAAAAAACTTGCCACCCACCCCACAAGGGCAACACTGACAAGATCATTTGATGTCATTCACACACACTATTATTCATTCTATACAAAAGTTAGAGTTTAACAATTTCAGAGAGACTTCTGGCAAAATGGCACTCTAGAAAGAAGCACCAAGCCATCCCTCCACAGCAAAGAGCCAAAAAACTAAGCTAAACAGAGAAAACAGCAATCCTAAAACCCTAAAACATCAAATGAAGAGATAAAGAACTCAGCCAAGAACCAAATGGAGTGAGAAAACTGACAGAGAATGGACAGCGAAGAGAGATTCATGCAGAGGTCTGCTATCAGCTAACACAGCATGGATCCGCCATCTTGGACTCTTATCAATGACCAGCTAATGGGGGTATGAGAAAGCAGCTTCATGGAGCTTCCAGCGGGAGACAGAACAACTGGTAACTTACGATATACAGTTTCTTACCCCCCACCCTTCTTCACCCCCACTCAGCCTCCTCTGCTTCCCGGGGCCACAGTCTCTTGTCCAGGAAGCACCGGCTGCTTCGATTCCACCCGCCCGCACTGGCTGGCTGTCTGAGTGCCATTTGTTGGCTGCTGGTGTTGCTTTCTTCCGCTTCTTTCGATTTCTTCCTTACCTCTCACCACCTCCCCCTCCTTTGGCTCAAATACCTGGCTCCGTGCGCCATCTTTGCTTCTTCCTGAGGGGCTGCGGAGCACCGTTTGAGTGTGGAACTGCTTCCTGGTCTGGGCTGCCATGCTGGTGGGATCATGGGGATTTTGTTCATTTGTTTGTTTTGAATGGTTTGTTTGTTTTCTTTTCCTTTTCTTGAGGTGGGAACCCGTTCTGGCTGGGCGGTGCTGCACGGCTTGGAATCTACGCCCTCAGCTCGCGCAGAAGCTCAGAGGGATCCCTAAGGGCATTTATTTTTTGGTGGTTTTTTTTTTCTTCTGTTTTTCTGGGGTCTTTTCATTCTTTTCTGTTTACATTTGTTTTGTTATTTTTTTCCCTCTTTTTCATTTTTGTCTTTCTTCATTACTCAGTTTCTCGTCTCCAATACCTTCCTTCTCCTTCTGTTCCCTGAATACCTGGTGCTGAATATCTCTACGCCTTCTAGCCAGGCTGTACTGCAACACCTGAGAACAACTTCCCCAAACCTCATAGCTGCACCGGTGAGACCCTTGGGAGGTTTGATGTTCTTTTTCCTTCCTGATCTTTATTTATTCATTCTTTTCTTTTCTTTCTTTTTTTTCCTTTGGTTATTCTTCCCCATTTTGTTTTTCTCTATTTCATAGTCTCTCATCTCTCAATCCAACAGCAAGCGCCCCTAGCACTCTTTTTTGTTTGTCTGTATACCTTTGGCTCCTGTTCCTCACTCCTGTCTCCCATATTCATCTTAGCTCCACACATAACAATCTCCCCCCTACATCCTGCCTACCTGCACCATGAGCTTAACATCACACCACCAAGCAGCACACGCACGGCCTACTGGAACCTGCCCTGCACTGATTACCAACCGGCCCTTCTGGCTGTAGTAGGTGCCACAAACAACCTGTCCCAGCAACTCCTCTTCAGCTATGCCTGCCCTGCTATACCATATCTGGGCAACTAAACCTGCCAATTGGAGAAGGAGGCAAAAAGTATCGTGCCCACAGAAGAGCAAACAACAAAGAACACACAGACCTCATGCTCAGACATAGCCAAATAAAAAAAAAAAGACAAAACAAACAAACCTACAATCAATAAATGAGAAAAATAACTACTGAATGCCCCGAACACAGCAGACAATATCAAAACATTTACAAAAACAGGACAGGATGTATCCAGTAGGCGTCCAAAATAAAACACCAGATGACTTTCCAATGGAAGAAAAGGCACCAGAACTACCTGACAGGAAATACAAATCTCTAATACTCAGAATTCTCCAAGAGCTGAAGGAAAAAGCAGAAAAAAATGAGGAAAAACTAGACTAATTCATGGAAAATACAGACAAAAAAAATGGAAGAATTCATGAAAATGATGCAGGAACAAAATGCCAAAATAAATTCACAACTACAAATTATACAAAAACAACAATTAGAAATCCAAAAGATAAACAACAAGATTTCAGAAATGGACGGTGTCATTGAAGAGCTGAGGAGCAGATCTGAAACGGTGGAAGACAGGATCAGTGGAATTGAAGACAAACACCTGGATACAACTCTGTTTCAGGAAAACTCAGAAAAAAGAACAAAGAAAAATAAAGAGATACTGAGAGGTATATGGGACACAATCAAAAGCAAAAATTTGTGAGTGATTGGAGTTCCGGAACAGGGGGAGAAAACAGAAAGCAAAGAGACGATCATTGAAGAACTGCTGGCAGAAAACTTCCCCAATATCATGAAAGATGAAAAGCTGACCACTCAAGAAGCTCAATGAACCCCATAAAGGATAGACCCCAAAAGAAAATCAACAAGGCATATCATAATCTCACACGCCAAAACCAAAGACAAACAAAGAATCCTGAGAGCAGCTCATGAAAAACAAGAAGTCACATACAGAGGAGAAACAATACCACTAAGCTCAGATTATTTGGCATAAACCATGTAGGCAAGAAGGCAATGGAATGACATATACAAAACCTTCAAAGAAAAAAATTGCCAGCCAAGAATAATATATCCTGCAAAACTCTCATTCAAATATGATGGTGAAATTAGGTCATTTCCAGATAAAC